>NW_026287754.1:0-73486 GCF_023373465.1 Oncorhynchus keta
CCACAATAAATCCATGTAATATAGTCTACACCTTCACAATAAATTCATGTAATATAAGTCTCTACACCATCACAATAAATCCATGTAATATAGCCTACACCTACACAATAAATCCATGTAATATAGTCTACCATCACAATAAATCCATGTAATATAGTCTACACCATCACAATAAATCCCATGTAATATAGTCTACACCTTCACAATAAATCCATGTAATATAGTCTACACCTTCACAATAAATCCATGTAATATAGTCTACCTACACCATCACAATAAATCCATGTAATATAGTCTACCTACACCATCACAATAAATCCATGTAATATAGTCTACACCATCACAATAAATCCATGTAATATAGTCTACCTACACCATCACAATAAATCCATGTAATATAGTCTACCTACACCATCACAATAAATCCATGTAATATAGTCTACACCTTCACAATAAATCCATGTAATATAGTCTACACCATCACAATAAATCCATGTAATATAGTCTACCTACACCTCCCACAATAAATCCCATGTAATATAGTCTACACCTTCACAATAAATCCATGTAATATAGTCTACCTACACCATCACAATAAATCCATGTAATATAGTCTACACCATCACAATAAATCCATGTAATATAGTCTACACCATCACAATAAATCCATGTAATATAGTCTACCTACACCTTCACAATAAATCCATGTAATATAGTCTACACCTTCACAATAAATCCATGTAATATAGTCTACCTACACCATCACAATAAATCCATGTAATATAGTCTACACCATCACAATAAATCCATGTAATATAACAATCTACACCATCACAATAAATCCATGTAATATAGTCTACCTACACCATCACAATAAATCCATGTAATATAGTCTACACCTTCACAATAAATCCATGTAATATGGTCTACCTACACCATCACAATAAATCCATGTAATATAGTCTACACCATCACAATAAATCCATGTAATATAGTCTACCTACACCTTCACAATAAATCCATGTAATATAGTCTACACCTTCACAATAAATCCATGTAATATAGTCTACCTACACCATCACAATAAATCCATGTAATATAGTCTACACCATCACAATAAATCCATGTAATATAGTCTACACCATCACAATAAATCCATGTAATATAGTCTACCTACACCATCACAATAAATCCATGTAATATAGTCTACACCTTCACAATAAATCCATGTAATATAGTCTACCTACACCATCACAATAAATCCATGTAATATAGTCTACACCATCACAATAAATCCATGTAATATAGTCTACCTACACCATCACAATAAATCCATGTAATATAGTCTACACCTTCACAATAAATCCATGTAATATAGTCTACCTACACCATCACAATAAATCCATGTAATATAGTCTACACCATCACAATAAATCCATGTAATATAGTCTACACCATCACAATAAATCCATGTAATATAGTCTACCTACACCATCACAATAAATCCATGTAATATAGTCTACACCTTCACAATAAATCCATGTAATATAGTCTACACCATCACAATAAATCCATGTAATATAGTCTACACCTTCACAATAAATCCATGTAATATAGTCTACCTACACCATCACAATAAATCCATGTAATATAGTCTACACCATCACAATAAATCCATGTAATTTAGTCTACACCATCACAATGAATCCATGTAATATAGTCTACCTACACCATCACAATAAATCCATGTAATATAGTCTACACCATCACAATAAATCCATGTAATATAGTCTACCTACACCTTCACAATCAATCCATGTAATATAGTCTACCAACACCATCACAATAAATCCATGTAATATAGTCTACACCATCACAATAAATCCATGTAATATAGTCTACACCATCACAATAAATCCATATAATATAGTCTACCAACACCATCACAATAAATCCATGTAATATAGTCTACACCATCACAATAAATCCATGTAATATAGTCTACACCATCACAATAAATCCATGTAATATAGTCTACACCTTCACAATAAATCCATGTAATATAGTCTACACCATCACAATAAATCCATGTAATATAGTCTACCTACACCATCACAATAAATCCATGTAATATAGTCTACCTACACTTCACAATAAATCCATGTAATATAGTCTACACCTTCACAATAAATTCATTTAATATAGTCTACACCATCACAATAAATCCATGTAATATAGTCTACCTACACCTCCACAATAAATCCATGTAATATAGTCTACACCTTCACAATAAATCCATGTAATATAGTCTCCTACACCATCACAATAAATCCATGTAATATAGTCTACACCATCACAATAAATCCATGTAATATAGTCTACACCATCACAATAAATCCATGTAATATAGTCTACCTACACCTTCACAATAAATCCATGTAATATAGTCTACACCTTCACAATAAATCCATGTAATATAGTCTACCTACACCATCACAATAAATCCATGTAATATAGTCTACACCATCACAATAAATCCATGTAATATAGTCTACACCATCACAATAAATCCATGTAATATAGTCTACCTACACCATCACAATAAATCCATGTAATATAGTCTACACCTTCACAATAAATCCATGTAATATAGTCTACACCATCACAATAAATCCATGTAATATAGTCTACCTACACCTTCACAATAAATCCATGTAATATAGTCTACACCATCACAATAAATCCATGTAATATAGTCTACACCATCACAATAAATCCATGTAATATAGTCTACCTACACCATCACAATAAATCCATGTAATATAGTCTACACCATCACAATAAATCCATGTAATATAGTCTACACCATCACAATAAATCCATGTAATATAGTCTACACCATCACAATAAATCCATGTAATATAGTCTACACCATCACAATAAATCCATGTAATATAGTCTACACCATCACAATAAATCCATGTAATATAGTCTACACCATCACAATAAATCCATGTAATATAGTCTACCTACACCTTCACAATAAATCCATGTAATATAGTCTACCTACACCATCACAATAAATCCATGTAATATAGTCTACCTACACCTTCACAATAAATCCATATAATATAGTCTACCTACACCTTCACAATAAATCCATGTAATATAGTCTACCTACACCATCACAATAAATCCATGTAATATAGTCTACACCATCACAATAAATCCATTTAATATAGTCTACACCATAACAATAAATCCATGTAATATAGCCTACACCATCACAATAAATCCATGTAATATAGTCTACACCATCACAATAAATCCATGTAATATAGTCTACCTACACCTTCACAATAAATCCATGTAATATAGTCTACCTACACCATCACAATAAATCCATGTAATATAGTCTACACCATCACAATAAATCCATGTAATATAGTCTACACCATCACAATAAATCCATGTAATATAGTCTACCTACACCATCACAATAAATCCATGTAATATAGTCTACCTACACCATCACAATAAATCCATGTAATATAGTCTACACCATCACAATAAATCCATGTAATATAGTCTACACCATCACAATAAATCCATATAATATAGTCTACCAACACCATCACAATAAATCCATGTAATATAGTCTACCTACACCATCACAATAAATCCATGTAATATAGTCTACCTACACCATCACAATAAATCCATGTAATATAGTCTACACCTTCACAATAAATCCATGTAATATAGTCTACACCATCACAATAAATCCATGTAATATAGTCTACACCATCACAATAAATCCATGTAATATAGTCTACACCTTCACAATAAATCCATGTAATATAGTCTACACCATCACAATAAATCCATGTAATATAGCCTACACCTCCACAATAAATCCATGTAATATAGTCTACACCATCACAATAAATCCATGTAATATAGTCTACACCATCACAATAAATCCATGTAATATAGTCTACACCATCACAATAAATCCATGTAATATAGTCTACACCTTCACAATAAATCCATGTAATATAGTCTACCTACACCATCACAATAAATCCATGTAATATACTCTACACCATCACAATAAATCCATGTAATATAGTCTACCTACACCATCACAATAAATCCATGTAATATAGTCTACACCATCACAATAAATCCATGTAATATAGTCTACCTACACCATCACAATAAATCCATGTAATATAGTCTACCTACACCTTCACAATAAATCCATGTAATATAGTCTACACCTTCACAATAAATCCATGTAATATAGTCTACACCATCACAATAAATCCATGTAATATAGTCTACCACACCTCCACAATAAATCCATGTAATATAGTACATATATGTAATATAGTCTACCTACACCATCACAATAAATCCATGTAATATAGTCTACACCATCACAATAAATCCATGTAATATAGTCTACCTACACCATCACAATAAATCCATGTAATATAGTCTACACCATCACAATAAATCCATGTAATATAGTCTACCTACACCATCACAATAAATCCATGTAATATAGTCTACACCATCACAATAAATCCATGTAATATAGTCTACACCATCACAATAAATCCATGTAATATAGTCTACCTACACCATCACAATAAATCCATGTAATATAGTCACAATAAATCCATGTAATATAGTCTACACCATCACAATAAATCCATGTAATATAGTCTACACCTTCACAATAAATCCATGTAATATAGTCTACCAACACCATCACAATAAATCCATGTAATATAGTCTACACCATCACAATAAATCCATGTAATTATAGTCACAATAAATCCATGTAATATAGTCTACCTACACCTTCACAATAAATCCATGTAATATAGTCTACACCATCACAATAAATCCATGTAATATAGTCTACACCATCACAATAAATCCATGTAATATAGTCTACCAACACCATCACAATAAATCCATGTAATATAGTCTACACCATCACAATAAATCCATGTAATATAGTCTACACCATCACAATAAATCCATGTAATATAGTCTACACCATCACAATAAATCCATGTAATATAGTCTAAACCATGTAATATAGTCTACACCATCACAATAAATCCATGTAATATAGTCTACACCATCACAATAAATCCATGTAATATAGTCTACCTACACCATCACCATAAATCCATGTAATATAGTCTACACCATCACAATAAATCCATGTAATATAGTCTACACCATCACAATAAATCCATGTAATATAGTCTACCTACACCATCACAATAAATCCATGTAATATAGTCTACACCTTCACAATAAATCCATGTAATATAGTCTACACCATCACAATAAATCCATGTAATATAGCCTACACCTCCACAATAAATCCATGTAATATAGTCTACACCATCACAATAAATCCATGTAATATAGTCTACCTACACCATCACAATAAATCCATGTAATATAGTCTACACCATCACAATAAATCCATGTAATATAGTCTACCTACACCATCACAATAAATCCATGTAATATAGTCTACCTACACCATCACAATAAATCCATGTAATATAGTCTACACCATCACAATAAATCCATGTAATATAGTCTACCTACACCATCACAATAAATCCATGTAATAGTCTGCACCATCACAATAAATCCATGTAATATAGTCTACACCATCACAATAAATCCATGTAATATAGTCTACCTACACCATCACAATAAATCCATGTAATATAGTCTACCTCACAATAAATCCATGTAATATAGTCACAATCACAATAAATCCATGTAATATAGTCTACCTACACCATCACAATAAATCCATGTAATATAGTCTACACCATCACAATAAATCCATGTAATATAGTCTACACCATCACAATAAATCCATGTAATATAGTCTACACCATCACAATAAATCCATGTAATATAGTCTACACCATCACAATAAATCCATGTAATATAGTCTACACCATCACAATAAATCCATGTAATATAGTCTACACCATCACAATAAATCCATGTAATATAGTCTACCTACACCATCACAATAAATCCATGTATTAGTCTACACCATCACAATAAATCCATGTAATATAGTCTACCTACACCATCACAATAAATCCATGTAATATAGTCTACCTACACCATCACAATAAATCCATGTAATATAGTCTACCTACACCATCACAATAAATCCATGTAATATAGTCTACCTACACCATCACAATAAACCATGTAATATAGTCTACACCATCACAATAAATCCATGTAATATAGTCTACCTACACCATCACAATAAATCCATGTAATATAGTCTACACCATCACAATAAATCCATGTAATATAGTCTACACCACCTTCACAATAAATCCATGTAATATAGTCTACCTACACCTTCACAATAAATCCATGTAATATAGTCTACACCATCACAATAAACCATGTAATATCACACCATCACAATAAATCCATGTAATATAGTCTACACCATCACAATAAATCCATGTAATATAGTCTACACCATCACAATAAATCCATATAATATAGTCTACCAACACCATCACAATAAATCCATGTAATATAGTCTACCTACACCATCACAATAAATCCATGTAATATAGTCTACCTACACCATCACAATAAATCCATGTAATATAGTCTACACCTTCACAATAAATCCATGTAATATAGTCTACACCATCACAATAAATCCATGTAATATAGTCTACCTACACCTCCACAATAAATCCATGTAATATAGTCTACACCTTCACAATAAATCCATGTAATATAGTCTCTACACCATCACAATAAATCCATGTAATATAGTCCACAATAAACATGTAATATAGTCTACACCATCACAATAAATCCATGTAATATAGTCTACACCATCACAATAAATCCATGTAATATAGTCTACACCATCACAATAAATCCATGTAATATAGTCTACACCTTCACAATAAATCCATGTAATATAGTCTACACCATCACAATAAATCCATGTAATATAGTCTACCTACACCATCACAATAAATCCATGTAATATAGTCTACCTACACCATCACAATAAATCCATGTAATATAGTCTGCCTACACCATCACAATAAATACATGTAATATAGTCTACACCATCACAATAAATCCATGTAATATAGTCTACCTACACCATCACAATAAATCCATGTAATATAGTCTACACCTTCACAATAAATCCATGTAATATAGTCTACCTACACCATCACAATAAATCCATGGAATATAGTCTACACCATCACAATAAATCCATGTAATATAGTCTACACCATCACAATAAATCCATGTAATATAGTCTACCTACACCATCACAATAAATCCATGTAATATAGTCTACACCTTCACAATAAATCCATGTAATATAGTCTACACCATCACAATAAATCCATGTAATATAGTCTACACCTTCACAATAAATCCATGTAATATAGTCTACCTACACCATCACAATAAATCCATGTAATATAGTCTACCTACACCATCACAATAAATCCATGTAATATAGTCTACCTACACCATCACAATAAATCCATGTAATATAGTCTACCTACACCATCACAATAAATCCATGTAATATAGTCTACACACCATCACAATAAATCCATGTAATATAGTCTACCTACACCATCACAATAAATCCATGTAATATAGTCTACCAACACCATCACAATAAATCCATGTAATATAGTCTACACCATCACAATAAATCCATGTAATATAGTCTACACCATCACAATAAATCCATGTAATATAGTCTACACCATCACAATAAATCCATGTAATATAGTCTACACCATCACAATAAATCCATGTAATATAGTCTACACCATCACAATAAATCCATGTAATATAGTCTACACCATCACAATAAATCCATGTAATATAGTCTACCTACACCATCACAATAAATCCATGTAATATAGTCTACACCATCACAATAAATCCATGTAATATAGTCTACCTACACCATCACAATAAATCCATGTAATATAGTCTACCACCTTCACAATAAATCCATGTACAATAAATCCAATAAATCCATGTAATATAGTCTACACCATCACAATAAATCCATGTAATATAGTCTACACCTTCACAATAAATCCATGTAATATAGTCTACACCATCACAATAAATCCATGTAATATAGTCTACCTACACCATCACAATAAATCCATGCAATATAGTCTACACCATCACAATAAATCCATGTAATATAGTCTACAACATCACAATAAATCCATGTAATATAGTCTACCTACACCTTCACAATAAATCCATGTAATATAGTCTACACCATCACAATAAATCCATGTAATATAGTCTACAACATCACAATAAATCCATGTAATATAGTCTACCTACACCATCACAATAAATCCATGTAATATAGTCTACACCTTCACAATAAATCCATGTAATATAGTCTACACCATCACAATAAATCCATGTAATTTAGTCTACACCATCACAATGAATCCATGTAATATAGTCTACCTACACCATCACAATACATCCATGTAATATAGTCTACACCATCACAATGAATCCATGTAATATAGTCTACACCATCACAATAAATCCATGTAATTTAGTCTACACCATCACAATAAATCCATGTAATATAGTCTACACCATCACAATAAATCCATGTAATACAGTCTACCTACACCATCACAATGAATCCATGGAATATAGTCTACACCATCACAATAAATCCATGTAATATAGTCTACACCATCACAATAAATCCATATAATATAGTCTACCTACACCTTCACAATCAATCCATGTAATATAGTCTACCAACACCATCACAATAAATCCATGTAATATAGTCTACACCATCACAATAAATCCATGTAATATAGTCTACACCATCACAATAAATCCATGTAATATAGTCTACACCTTCACAATAAATCCATGTAATATAGTCTACCTACACCATCACAATAAATCCATGTAATATACTCTACACCATCACAATAAATCCATGTAATATAGTCTACCTACACCATCACAATAAATCCATGTAATATAGTCTACACCATCACAATAAATCCATGTAATATAGTCTACCTACACCATCACAATAAATCCATGTAATATAGTCTACCTACACCTTCACAATAAATCCATGTAATATAGTCTACACCATCACAATAAATCCATGTAATATAGTCTACACCTCCACAATAAATCCATGTAATATAGTCTACCTACACCTCCACAATAAATCCATGTAATATAGTCTACACCTTCACAATAAATCCATGTAATATAGTCTACCTACACCATCACAATAAATCCATGTAATATAGTCTACACCATCACAATAAATCCATGTAATATAGTCTACACCATCACAATAAATCCATGTAATATAGTCTACCTACATCACAATAAATCCATGTAATATAGTCTACACCATCACAATAAATCCATGTAATATAGTCTACCTACACCATCACAATAAATCCATGTAATATAGTCTACACCTTCACAATAAATCCATGTAATATAGTCTACCTACACCATCACAATAAATCCATGTAATATACTCTACACCATCACAATAAATCCATGTAATATAGTCTACCTACACCATCACAATAAATCCATGTAATATAGTCTACACCATCACAATAAATCCATGTAATATAGTCTACCTACACCATCACAATGAATCCATGTAATATAGTCTACCTACACCTTCACAATAAATCCATGTAATATAGTCTACACCATCACAATAAATCCATGTAATATAGTCTACACCATCACAATAAATCCATGTAATATAGTCTACCTACACCTCACAATAAATCCATGTAATATAGTCTACACCTTCACAATAAATCCATGTAATATAGTCTACCTACACCATCACAATAAATCCATGTAATATAGTCTACACCATCACAATAAATCCATGTAATATAGTCTACACCATCACAATAAATCCATGTAATATAGTCTACCTACACCTTCACAATAAATCCATGTAATATAGTCTACACCTTCACAATAAATCCATGTAATATAGTCTACCTACACCATCACAATAAATCCATGTAATATAGTATACCTACACCATCACAATAAATCCATGTAATATAGCCTACACCATCACAATAAATCCATGTAATATAGTCTACCTACACCATCACAATACATCCATGTAATATAGTCTACCTACACCATCACAATAAATCCATGTCATATAGTCTACACCATCACAATGAATCCATGTAATATAGTCTACCTACACCATCACAATAAATCCATATAATATAGTCTACACCATCACAATAAATCCATGTAATATAGTCTACACCTTCACAATAAATCCATGTAATATAGTCTACCTACACCATCACAATAAATCCATGTAATATAGTCTACACCATCACAATAAATCCATGTAATATAGTCTACACCTTCACAATAAATCCATGTAATATAGTCTACCTACACCATCACAATAAATCCATGTAATATAATCTACACCATCACAATAAATCCATGTAATATAGTCTACCTACACCATCACAATAAATCCATGTAATATAGTCTACACCATCACAATAAATCCATGTAATATAGTCTACACCTTCACAATAAATTCATGTAATATAGTCTACCTACACCATCACAATAAATCCATGTAATATAGTCTACACCATCACAATAAATCCATGTAATATAGTCTACCTACACCATCACAATAAATCCATGTAATATAGTCTACACCATCACAATAAATCCATGTAATATAGTCTACACCTTCACAATAAATCCATGTAATATAGTCTACCTACACCTTCACAATAAATCCATGTAATATAGTCTACACCATCACAATAAACCATGTAATATAGTCTACACCATCACAATAAATCCATGTAATATAGTCTACACCATCACAATAAATCCATGTAATATAGTCTACCTACACCATCACAATAAATCCATGTAATATAGTCTACCTACACCATCACAATAAATCCATGTAATATAGTCTACACCATCACAATAAATCCATGTAATATAGTCTACCTACACCTTCACAATAAATCCATGTAATATAGTCTACACCTTCACAATAAATCCATGTAATATAGTCTACACCTTCACAATAAATCCATGTAATATAGTCTACCTACACCATCACAATAAATCCATGTAATATAGTCTACACCTTCACAATAAATCCATGTAATATAGTCTACCTACACCATCACAATAAATCCATGTAATATAGTCTACACCATCACAATAAATCCATGTAATATAGTCTACACCATCACAATAAATCCATGTAATATAGTCTACACCTTCACAATAAATCCATGTAATATAGTCTACACCTTCACAATAAATTCATGTAATATAGTCTACCTACACCTTCACAATAAATCCATGTAATATAGTCTACACCATCACAATAAATCCATGTAATATAGTCTACACCTTCACAATAAATCCATGTAATATAGTCTACCTACACCATCACAATAAATCCATGTAATATAGTCTACACCATCACAATAAATCCATGTAATATAGTCTCTACACCATCACAATAAATCCATGTAATATAGTCTACACCATCACAATAAATCCATGTAATATAGTCTACACCATCACAATAAATCCATGTAATATACTCTACACCATCACAATAAATCCATGTAATATAGTCTACCTACACCATCACAATAAATCCATGTAATATAGTCTACACCATCACAATAAATCCATGTAATATAGTCTACACCATCACAATAAATCCATGTAATATAGTCTACCTACACCTTCACAATAAATCCATGTAATATAGTCTACACCATCACAATAAATCCATGTAATATAGTCTACACCATCACAATAAATCCATGTAATATAGTCTACACCATCACAATAAATCCATGTAATATAGTCTACACCATCACAATAAATCCATGTAATATAGTCTACACCATCACAATAAATCCATGTAATATAGTCTACCTACACCATCACAATAAATCCATGTAATATAGTCTACCTACACCTTCACAATAAATACATGTAATATAGTCTACACCTTCACAATAAATCCATGTAATATAGTCTACACCATCACAATAAATCCATGTAATATAGTCTACACCTCCACAATAAACACCACCTTCACAATAAATCCATGTAATATAGTCTACCTACACCATCACAATAAATCCATGTAATATAGTCTACACCATCACAATAAATCCATGTAATATAGTCTACACCATCACAATAAATCCATGTAATATAGTCTACCTACACCTTCACAATAAATCCATGTAATATAGTCTACACCTTCACAATAAATCCATGTAATATAGTCTACCTACACCATCACAATAAATCCATGTAATATAGTCTACACCATCACAATAAATCCATGTAATATAGTCTACACCATCACAATAAATCCATGTAATATAGTCTACCTACACCATCACAATAAATCCATGTAATATAGTCTACACCTCACAATAAATCCATGTAATTTAGTCACACCATCACAAAATCCATGTAATATAGTCTACCTACACCATCACAATAAATCCATGTAATATAGTCTACACCATCACAATAAATCCATGTAATATAGTCTACACCATCACAATAAATCCATGTAATATAGTCTACCTACACCATCACAATAAATCCATGTAATATAGTCTACACCATCACAATAAATCCATGTAATATAGTCTACACCATCACAATAAATCCATGTAATATAGTCTACCTACACCATCACAATAAATCCATGTAATATAGTCTACACCTTCACAATAAACCATCACAATAAATCACAATAAATCCATGTAATATAGTCTACCTACACCATCACAATAAATCCATGTAATATAGTCTACACCATCACAATAAATCCATGTAATATAGTCTACACCATCACAATAAATCCATGTAATATAGTCTACACCATCACAATAAATCCATGTAATATAGTCTACCTACACCATCACAATAAATCCATGTAATATAGTCTACACCATCACAATAAATCCATGTAATATAGTCTATCCATGTAATTTAGTCTACACCATCACAATAAATCCATGTAATATAGTCTACACCATCACAATAAATCCATGTAATATAGTCTACCTACACCATCACAATAAATCCATGTAATATAGTCTACACCATCACAATAAATCCATGTAATATAGTCTACACCATCACAATAAATCCATGTAATATAGTCTACCTACACCTTCACAATAAATCCATGTAATATAGTCTACCTACACCATCACAATAAATCCATGTAATATAGTCTACACCATCACAATAAATCCATGTAATATAGTCTACACCATCACAATAAATCCATGTAATATAGTCTACACCTTCACAATAAATCCATGTAATATAGTCTACCTACACCATCACAATAAATCCATGTAATATTACACCATCACAATAAATCCATGTAATATAGTCTACCTACACCATCACAATAAATCCATGTAATATAGTCTACACCATCACAATAAATCCATGTAATATAGTCTACCTACACCATCACAATAAATCCATGTAATATAGTCTACCTACACCTTCACAATAAATCCATGTAATATAGTCTACACCTTCACAATAAATCCATGTAATATAGTCTACACCATCACAATAAATCCATGTAATATAGTCTACCTACACCTCACAATAAATCCATGTAATATAGTCTACACCTTCACAATAAATCCATGTAATATAGTCTACCTACACCATCACAATAAATCCATGTAATATAGTCTACACCATCACAATAAATCCATGTAATATAGTCTACACCATCACAATAAATCCATGTAATATAGTCTACCTACACCTTCACAATAAATCCATGTAATATAGTCTACACCTTCACAATAAATCCATGTAATATAGTCTACCTACACCATCACAATAAATCCATGTAATATAGTCTACACCTTCACAATAAATCCATGTAATATAGTCTACCTACACCATCACAATAAATCCATGTAATATACTCTACACCATCACAATAAATCCATGTAATATAGTCTACCTACACCATCACAATAAATCCATGTAATATAGTCTACACCATCACAATAAATCCATGTAATATAGTCTACCTACACCATCACAATAAATCCATGTAATATAGTCTACCTACACCTTCACAATAAATCCATGTAATATAGTCTACACCTTCACAATAAATCCATGTAATATAGTCTACACCATCACAATAAATCCATGTAATATAGTCTACCTACACCTCCACAATAAATCCATGTAATATAGTCTACACCTTCACAATAAATCCATGTAATATAGTCTACCTACACCATCACAATAAATCCATGTAATATAGTCTACACCATCACAATAAATCCATGTAATATAGTCTACACCATCACAATAAATCCATGTAATATAGTCTACCTACACCTTCACAATAAATCCATGTAATATAGTCTACACCTTCACAATAAATCCATGTAATATAGTCTACCTACACCATCACAATAAATCCATGTAATATAGTCTACACCATCACAATAAATCCATGTAATATAGTCTACACCATCACAATAAATCCATGTAATATAGTCTACCTACACCATCACAATAAATCCATGTAATATAGTCTACACCATCACAATAAATCCATGTAATTTAGTCTACACCATCACAATGAATCCATGTAATATAGTCTACCTACACCATCACAATAAATCCATGTAATATAGTCTACACCATCACAATAAATCCATGTAATATAGTCTACACCTTCACAATAAATTCATGTAATATAGTCTACCTACACCATCACAATAAATCCATGTAATATAGTCTACACCTTCACAATAAATCCATGTAATATAGTCTACACCTTCACAATAAATCCATGTAATATAGTCTCTACACCATCACAATAAATCCATGTAATATAGTCTACACCATCACAATAAATCCATGTAATATAGTCTACCTACACCATCACAATAAATCCATGTAATATAGTCTACACCATCACAATAAATCCATGTAATATAGTCTACACCTTCACAATAAATTCATGTAATATAGTCTACACCATCACAATAAATCCATGTAATATAGTCTACCTACACCATCACAATAAATCCATGTAATATAGTCTACACCATCACAATAAATCCATGTAATATAGTCTACACCATCACAATAAATCCATGTAATATAGTCTACACCATCACAATAAATCCATGTAATATAGTCTACCTACACCATCACAATAAATCCATGTAATATAGTCTACACCATCACAATAAATCCATGTAACATATACACCATCACATAAATCCATGTAATATAGTCTACACCATCACAATAAATCCATGTAATATAGTCTACCTACACCATCACAATAAATCCATGTAATATAGTCTACACCATCACAATAAATCCATGTAATATAGTCTACCTACACCATCACAATAAATCCATGTAATATAGTCTACCTACACCTTCACAATAAATCCATGTAATATAGTCTACACCTTCACAATAAATCCATGTAATATAGTCTACACCATCACAATAAATCCATGTAATATAGTCTACCTACACCTCCACAATAAATCCATGTAATATAGTCTACACCTTCACAATAAATCCATGTAATATAGTCTACCTACACCATCACAATAAATCCATGTAATATAGTCTACACCATCACAATAAATCCATGTAATATAGTCTACACCATCACAATAAATCCATGTAATATAGTCTACCTACACCTTCACAATAAATCCATGTAATATAGTCTACACCTTCACAATAAATCCATGTAATATAGTCTACCTACACCATCACAATAAATCCATGTAATATAGTCTACACCATCACAATAAATCCATGTAATATAGTCTACACCATCACAATAAATCCATGTAATATAGTCTACCTACACCATCACAATAAATCCATGTAATATAGTCTACACCATCACAATAAATCCATGTAATTTAGTCTACACCATCACAATGAATCCATGTAATATAGTCTACCTACACCATCACAATAAATCCATGTAATATAGTCTACACCATCACAATAAATCCATGTAATATAGTCTACACCTTCACAATAAATCCATGTAATATAGTCTACCTACACCTTCACAATAAATCCATGTAATATAGTCTACACCTTCACAATAAATCCATGTAATATAGTCTACACCTTCACAATAAATCCATGTAATATAGTCTACCTACACCATCACAATAAATCCATGTAATATAGTCTACACCATCACAATAAATCCATGTAATATAGTCTACACCATCACAAAAATCCATGTAATATAGTCTACCTACACCATTACAATAAATCCATGTAATATAGTCTACACCTTCACAATAAATCCATGTAATATAGTCTACCTACACCATCACAATAAATCCATGTAATATAGTCTACACCATCACAATAAATCCATGTAATATAGTCTACACCATCACAATAAATCCATGTAATATAGTCTACACCATCACAATAAATCCATGTAATATAGTCTACCAACACCATCACAATAAATCCATGTAATATAGTCTACACCATCACAATAAATCCATGTAATATAGTCTACACCTTCACAATAAATCCATGTAATATAGTCTACACCATCACAATAAATCCATGTAATATAGTCTACCTACACCATCACAATAAATCCATGTAATATACTCTACACCATCACAATAAATCCATGTAATATAGTCTACCTACACCATCACAATAAATCCATGTAATATAGTCTACACCATCACAATAAATCCATGTAATATAGTCTACACCTTCACAATAAATCCATGTAATATAGTCTACCTACACCTTCACAATAAATCCATGTAATATAGTCTACACCATCACAATAAATCCATGTAATATAGTCTACACCATCACAATAAATCCATGTAATATAGTCTACACCATCACAATAAATCCATGTAATATAGTCTACCTACACCATCACAATAAATCCATGTAATATAGTCTACACCATCACAATAAATCCATGTAATATAGTCTACCTACACCATCACAATAAATCCATGTAATATAGTCTACACCATCACAATAAATCCATGTAATATAGTCTACACCATCACAATAAATCCATGTAATATAGTCTACCTACACCTTCACAATAAATCCATGTAATATAGTCTACACCATCACAATAAATCCATGTAATATAGTCTACACCATCTAAATCCATGTAATATAGTCTACACCATCACAATAAATCCATGTAATATAGTCTACCTACACCATCACAATAAATCCATGTAATATAGTCTACACCATCACAATAAATCCATGTAATATAGTCTACCTACACCATCACAATAAATCCATGTAATATAGTCTACCTACACCTTCACAATAAATCCATGTAATATAGTCTACACCTTCACAATAAATCCATGTAATATAGTCTACACCATCACAATAAATCCATGTAATATAGTCTACCTACACCTCCACAATAAATCCATGTAATATAGTCTACACCTTCACAATAAATCCATGTAATATAGTCTACCTACACCATCACAATAAATCCATGTAATATAGTCTACACCATCACAATAAATCCATGTAATATAGTCTACACCATCACAATAAATCCATGTAATATAGTCTACCTACACCTTCACAATAAATCCATGTAATATAGTCTACACCTTCACAATAAATCCATGTAATATAATCTACCTACACCATCACAATAAATCCATGTAATATAGTCTACACCATCACAATAAATCCATGTAATATAGCCAGTTCTACACCATCACAATAAATCCATGTAATATAGTCTACCTACACCATCACAATAAATCCATGTAATATAGTCTACACCATCACAATAAATCCATGTAATTTAGTCTACACCATCACAATGAATCCATGTAATATAGTCTACCTACACCATCACAATAAATCCATGTAATATAGTCTACACCATCACAATAAATCCATGTAATATAGTCTACACCTTCACAATAAATCCATGTAATATAGTCTACCTACACCTTCACAATAAATCCATGTAATATAGTCTACACCTTCACAATAAATCCATGTAATATAGTCTACACCTTCACAATAAATCCATGTAATATAGTCTACCTACACCATCACAATAAATCCATGTAATATAGTCTACACCATCACAATAAATCCATGTAATATAGTCTACACCATCACAATAAATCCATGTAATATAGTCTATGACACCATCACAATAAATCCATGTAATATAGTCTACACCTTCACAATAAATCCATGTAATATAGTCTACCTACACCATCACAATAAATCCATGTAATATACTCTACACCATCACAATAAATCCATGTAATATAGTCTACCTACACCATCACAATAAATCCATGTAATATAGTCTACACCATCACAATAAATCCATGTAATATAGTCTACACCTTCACAATAAATCCATGTAATATAGTCTACACCTTCACAATAAATCCATGTAATATAGTCTACATCTTCACAATAAATCCATGTAATATAGTCACTCACACCATCACAATAAATCCATGTAATATAGTCTACACCATCACAATAAATCCATGTAATATAGTCTACACCATCACAAAAATCCATGTAATATAGTCTACCTACACCATTACAATAAATCCATGTAATATAGTCTATAAATCCATGTAATATAGTCTACCTACACCATCACAATAAATCCATGTAATATAGTCTACACCATCACAATAAATCCATGTAATATAGTCTACACCATCACAATAAATCCATGTAATATAGTCTACACCATCACAATAAATCCATGTAATATAGTCTACCAACACCATCACAATAAATCCATGTAATATAGTCTACACCATCACAATAAATCCATGTAATATAGTCTACACCTTCACAATAAATCCATGTAATATACCACCTTCACAATAAATCCATGTAATATAGTCTACCTACACCATCACAATAAATCCATGTAATATAGTCTACACCATCACAATAAATCCATGTAATATAGTCTACCTACACCATCACAATAAATCCATGTAATATAGTCTACACCATCACAATAAATCCATGTAATATAGTCTACACCATCACAATAAAATCCATGTAATATAGTCTACACCATCACAATAAATCCATGTAATATAGTCTACACCATCACAATAAATCCATGTAATATAGTCTACCTACACCATCACAATAAATCCATGTAATATAGTCTACACCATCACAATAAATCCATGTAATATAGTCTACCTACACCATCACAATAAATCCATGTAATATAGTCTACCTACACCTTCACAATAAATCCATGTAATATAGTCTACACCTTCACAATAAATCCATGTAATATAGTCTACACCATCACAATAAATCCATGTAATATAGTCTACCTACACCTCCACAATAAATCCATGTAATATAGTCTACACCTTCACATAAATCCATGTAATATACAACACCATCACAATAAATCCATGTAATATAGTCTACACCATCACAATAAATCCATGTAATATAGTCTACACCATCACAATAAATCCATGTAATAGGTTACCTACACCTTCACAAATAAATCCCATGTAATATAGTCTACACCTTCACAATAAATCCATGTAATATAATCTATACACCATCACAATAAATCCATGTACATATAGTCTACACCATCACAATAAATGTAATATAGTCTACACCATCACAATAAATCCATGTAATATAGTCTACCTACACCATCACAATAAATCCATGTAATATAGTCTACACCATCACAATAAATCCATGTTTTTAGTCTACACCATCACAATGAATCCATGTAATATAGTCTATTTCACCATCACAATAAATCCATGTAATATAGTGACACCATCACAATAAATCCATGTCATATAGTCTACACCTTCACAATAAATCCATGTAATATAGTCTACCTACACCTTCACAATAAATCCATGTAATATAGTCTACACCATCACAATAAATCCATGTATATAGTCTACATTTCACAATAAATCCATGTAATATAGTCTACCTACACCATCAAAGGGAAATCCATGTAATATAGTCTACACCATAAAATAAATCCATGTAATATAGTCTACACCATCACAAAATCCATGTAATATAGTCTACCTACACCATCACAATAAATCCATGTAATATAGTCTACACCTTCACAATAAATCCATGTAATATAGTACACCATCACAATAAAACACCATCACAATAAATCCATGTAATATAGTCTACACCATCACAATAAATCCATGTAATATAGTCTACACCATCACAATAAATCCATGTAATATAGTCTACACCATCACAATAAATCCATGTAATATAGTCTACACCTTCACAATAAATCCATGTAATATAGTCTACACAATAAATCCACCACCTTCACAATAAATCCATGTAATATAGTCTACACCATCACAATAAATCCATGTAATATAGTCTACACCATCACAATAAATCCATGTAATATAGTCTACCTACACCATCACAATAAATCCATGTAATATAGTCTACACCTTCACAATAAATCCATGTAATATAGTACCTACACCTTCACAATAAATCCATGTAATATAGTCTACACCATCACAATAAATCCCTACACCATCACAATAAATCCATGTAATATAGTCTACACCATCACAATAAAACATGTAATATAGTCTACCTACACCATCACAATAAATCCATGTAATGTAGTCTACACCATCACAATAAATCCATGTAATATAGTCTACACCATCACAATAAATCCATGTAATATAGTATACACCATCACAATAAATCCATGTAATATAGTCTGTATATAGCTCTCCACATTGACTATTGACTCTGCACCATAAAACCCTGTAATATAGCCTCCACATTGACTCTGTACAGTAATACCCTGTATATAGCCTCCACCATTGACTCTGTACCATAATACCCTGTATACACCATCACATTGACTCTGTACCGTAACACTCTGTAATATAGCCTCACATTTATCACAACTAACCCCCTGTATAGTCTCCACATTGAGTCTGTACCGGTAGCCCCACAGCCCTGACTATTGACTCTGCACCATAACACCCTGTATATAGCCTCCACATTGACTCTGCATCGTAATACCCTGTATATAGCCTCCACATTGACTCTGTACCATCGTAATACCCTGTATATAGCCTCCACATTGACTCTGTACCGTAACCCTGTATATATAGCTCTACATTTACTCTGTACCGCTACCCCCTGTATATAGCCTCCACATTGACTCTGTACCGTAATACCCTGTATATAGCCTTCACATTGACTCTGTACCGGTGCCCCCGTCCACATGTGGTAACATCCTGTATATAGCCTCCACATTGACTCACCGTAATACCCATAGCCTCCAAGACTCTGTTTATAGCCTCCACACTGGATGTCTGTTTATCCTGTATATAGCCTCCACATTGACTCTGCACCGCAATACCCTGTATATAGCCTTCACTGACTTCCTGTACCGTATGTGGAATTACTTCCCTCAGCAACAAGCTGTTTTTACCCACGCTGACTGAGTGTCATACCGTTAAACTCAGGAGGCCCTGATGATCATAATACGATCAAAGTCACTTTGGATCCATACCATTCTCATTGTCACTTAGATCCATACCATTCTCATAGTCACTTAGGATCCATACCATTCTCATAGTCACTTAGGATCCATACCATTCATAGTCAATTAGTCATTCTCTTAGGATCCATACCATTCTCATAGTCACTTTGGATCCATACCATTCTCATAGTCACTTAGGATCCATTCTCATAGTCACTTAGGATCCATACCATTCTCATAGTCACTTAGGATACCATTCTCATAGTCACTTTGGATCCATACCATTCTCATAGTCACTTAGATCCATACCATTCTCATAGTCAATTAGGATCCATACCATTCTCATAGTCACTTAGATCCATACCATTCTCATAGTCACTTAGATCCATACCATTCTCATAGTCACTTAGCATCCATACCATTCTCATAGTCACTTAGGATCCATACCATTCTCATAGTCACTTAGGATCCATACCATTCTCATAGTCACTTAGGATCCATACCATTCTCATAGTCACTTAGGATCCATACCATTCTCATAGTCACTTAGGATCCATACCATTCTCATAGTCACTTAGGATCCATACCATTCTCATAGTCACTTAGGATCCATACCATTCTCATAGTCACTTAGATCCATACCATTCTCATTGTCATAGATCCATACCATTCTCATAGTCACTTAGGATCCATACCATTCTCATAGTCACTTAGGATCCATACCATTCTCATTGTCACTTAGGATTCATACCATTCTCATAGTCACTTAGGATCCATACCATTCTCATAGTCACTTAGGATCCATACCATTCTCATAGTCACTTAAGATCCATCCATTCTCATAGTCACTTAGGATCCATACCATTCTCATAGTCACTTTAGGATCCATACCATTCTCATAGTCACTTAGGATCCATTCTCATAGTCACTTAGGATCCATACCATTCTCATAGTCACTTAGGATCCATACCATTCTCAGTCACTGGTTTTTCCCATTGTTAACTTCAATCGAACATTAACTGAATGCCTTGATGCCTGCCTGCCTGCTTTATATAGTAAGTCGTTGGCCACGTGACTCACTGTCTGTCGGAGCGATCCATTTTTGTGAACGGGGGAGGTAATAAATAATAAATAATAATAAACCCTGAGTTTATATTCCTGAACGGGGAGAGGTGTACCTAATAAACTGGACCCTGAGTTTATATTCCTGAATGGGGAGAGTGTACCTAATAAACTGGACCGTAAGATTTCATATTCCTTAGTATCACCATAAATAATGCTAATACAAAACATTCCCTGAGTTTATCCATTCTCATAGTCACTAAATAATAATAAACTGGACCCTGAGTTCTATATTCACTTACGGGGAGAGGTAATAAATAATAAATTCATTAAACAGACACTGAGTTTATACCACGAACGCACGGATTGTAATAAATAACAACAACATTAACTGACCTGAGTTTATATTCCTGAACGGGGAGAGGTAATTAATAAATAGTAAGTAAACTGGACCCTGAGTTCATGTCTGAACGGGGAGAGGTAATAAATAATAAATAACAATAAACTGGACACCAGTTTATATTGTGAACGGGGAGAAGGTAATAAACACATAAATAATAATAAACTGACCCTGAGTTTATATTCCTGAATTGGGGAGAGGTAATAATTAATAAATAATAATAAACTGATGGTGAGTTTATATTCCTGAATGGGGAGAGGTGTACCTAATAAACTGAGTGTAAGTACGTAAGATTGTGACATATTTTTAGTATCACGCATAACTTAATTAACAGTAATCACAAAACATTCACACTGTCTGCCTTTAAAATCCCAATGTATCATTACAATGAGTAATTCTATTGTTAATTAATAGATAAATCTGTCTGGAATTAACACTGATAAATTAATAACAGAATCATTCATTCATTCATTCATTGTGATGGTGTAGACACGCACGCACGCACGCACGTGCACGTACGCACACACACACACACACACACACACACACACACACACACACAGAAACACACACACACACACAACACACACACACAGAAAGGTACACACACACATGGATTTATGAACACACACACAGACACACACACACACACCACAGACACACACACACACACACACACACATTTACACACACACACACACGCACACACACACACACACACACACACACACACACACGCACACACACACACACGCCAATTAAAATGGGTTATGAAAAGGTGTGTGTCCAGGATCTGACAGGCATGTTAGTACGTCTCAAATGCTACATTTAAATAACTGAACAGCATGAGAGCTTCCCAAATGCATAGAATCATGATACACCTCCCATCTCTTTAATTCTATGCCTCCTGTCCCTACAGTTCTATATCTCTGGTTCCTCTGTCACAGTGGCATGTCATGCCTGAGAAGGTTAAGAGACAACAGGAGATTAGAGAGGGAAGGTAAAGACAGGACAGGATATGAGAGAGGGCAGGAGATCAGAGAGGACAGGAGATGAGAGAGGATTTAGAAGACAGGAGATGGTGTAGACTATATTATGAGAGAGGATTTATTGAGATGGTGTAGAGGACTATAAAGAGAGGATTTATTGGGAGAGGATGGTGTAGACTATATTACATGGATTTATTGTGATGGTGTAGACTATATTAGATGGAGAGAGAATTTATTGTGATGGTGTAGAGAGATTATATTACATGGATTTATTGTGATGGTAGAAGGACAGGAGATATATTACAGGAGATGGATTTATTGTGATGGTGTAGGTAGACTATATTACATGGATTTATTGGACATATGTAAAGGAGGATATTACATGGATTGAGAAGACAGGAGATGAGAGGGAAGGTAAAGACAGGACAGGAGCTATAGGACAGGAGATGAGAGAGGGAAGGTAAAGACAGGACAGGAGATGAGATTTAGGGAAGGTAGAGAGGACAGGAGATGAGAGAGAGAGATTAGAGAGGACATGGAGATGAGAGAGAGAAGGTAGGAGAGTGACAGGAAAGAGGAAGGTAAAGAGAGGAAAGGACACACACACACACACACACACAGACACGAACATTTAAATAAAATGGGTTATGAAAAGACATAAAATGTGTCCAAGGATCTGACAGCATGTTAAAGAGAAAAATCAAATGCTACATTTAAATAACTGAACAACATGAGAGCTTTCCAGGAAATGCATGGAATCATGAGATGAGTGAGGGCAGGTAGAGAGGACAGAAGATGAGAGAGGACAGGAGATTAGATGGAAGGTAGAGAGGACAGGAGATGAGAGAGGGAAGGTAAAGAGAGGGACAGGAGATGGGACAGGTGGCATGTCATGCCTGGAGGAGGTTAAGACAGGAGATGACAGGAGATTAGAGAGGGGAAGGTAAAGAGAGGTGAAGGAAAGAGAGAGGGACAGGAGATGAGAGAGGGGGCAACAGGAGGACTGAGATGAGAGAGGACAGGAGATGAGAGAGGGAGTAGAAGACAGGAGATGAGAGAGGGAAGGTAAAGACAGGACAGGAGATGAGAGAGGACAGGACATGAGAGAGGGAAGTAGAGAGACACAGGAGATGAGAGAGGAAGGTAAGAGAGGACAGGAGATGAGAGAGGACGGATAGAGAGAGGACAGGAGATGAGAGAGGGAAGGTAGAGAGGACAGGAGATGAGAGAGGGACGGAAAGAGAGGACAGGAGATTAGAGAGGGAGGTAGAGAGAGGACAGGAGATGAGAGAGGGACAGGAGAGAGAGGACAGGAGACAGAGAGAGGGAAGGCAAAAAGACAGAGACAGGAGATGAGAGAGGACAGGAAATGAGAGAGGACGGTAGAGAGGACAGGAGATGAGAGAGGAAGGTAGAGAGAGGACAGGAGATGAGAGAGAGGGAAGGTAGAGAGGACAGGAGATGAGAGAGGGAAGGTAGGGAGGACAGGAGATGAGAGAGGGATGGTAAAGAGAGGACAGGAGATGAGAGAGGGAATGTAGAGAGAGGACAGGAGATGAGAGAGGGGAAGGTAGAGAGGACAGGAGATGAGAGAGAGGGAAGGTAGAGAGGACAGGAGAAAGGGAATAGGAAGGAGAGAGGACAGGAGATGAGAGAGGAAGAGATAAAGAGAGAAGGACAGGAGATGAGAGAGGACAGGAGATGACAGGAGGATGAGATGAGAGGGACAGGAGATGAGAGAGGACAGGAGAGACAGGAGAGATGAGGGAGAAGAGAGAGGACAGGAGATGAGAGAGGACAGGAGAGGACAGGAGATGAAAGAGGGAAGGTAGAGAGAGGACAGGAGATGAGAGAGGGAAGGTGGAGAGGACAGGATATGAGAGAGGGATGGTAGAGAGGACAGGAGATGAGAGACGGAAAGGTAAAGAAGATGGAGAGGACAGGAGATTAGAGAGGGAAGATAAGAGAGGACAGGAGATGGAGAGAGAGGTAAAGAGAAGACAGAGACGAGACAGGGAAAGATGAGAGAGGGAGAGGACAGGGGAGATGAGAGAGGGAAGGGAGAGGACAGAAGATGAGAGAGGACAGGAGATTAGATAGGAAGGTAAAGAGATGACAGGAGATGAGAGAGGGAAGGTAGAGAGGACAGGAGATGAGAGGGGAAGGTAGTGAGGACAGGAGATGAGAGAGGTCAGGAGATGAGAGAGGGCAGGTAGAGAGGATAGGAGATGAGAGAGGACAGGAGATGAGAGAGGGAAGGTAGAGAGGACAGGAGATGAGAGAGGGGAAGGTAGAGAGGACAGGAGATGAGAGAGGAAGGTAGGAGAGGACAGGAGATGAGAGAGGGAAGGTAGAGAGAGGACAGGAGACGAGAGAGGGGAGGCAAAGAGAGAACAGGAGATGAGAGAAGGTAAAGAGAGGACAGAGATAGAGAGGGAAAGTAAAGAGAGGAAAGTAGATGGGAGAGGACAGGAGATGAGAGAGGACAGGAGATTAGAGAGGAAATAAAGAGACGACAGGAGATGGAGAGGACAGAGATGAGAGACAACAGGGAGATGAGAGAGAGGGAAGGTAGAGAGGACAGGAGATGAGAGAGGGAGGTAGAGAGGACAGGAGATGAGAGAGGGAAGGTAGAGAGGACAGGAGATGAGAGAGGGAAGGTAGAGGGACAGGAGATGAGAGAGGGTAGGTAGTGAGGACAGGAGATGAGAGAGGTCATGAGATTAGAGAGGAAGGTAAAGAGAGGACAGGAGATGAGAGAGGGAAGGCAGAGAGAGGACAGGAGACGAGAGAGGAAGGTAAAGAGAGAACAGGAGATGAGAGAGAAGGCAGAGAGAGGACAGGAGACGAGAGAGGGAAGGTAAAGAGAGAACAGGAGATGAGAGAGGAGGTAAAGAGAGGACAGGAGACGAGAGAGGGAAAGTAAAGAGAGGAAAGGAGATGAGAGAGGACAGGAGATGAGAGAGGGAAGGTAAAGAGAAGACAGAAAATGAGAGAGGACAGGAGATTAGAGAGGGAAGGTAAAGAGACGACAGGAGATGGGAGAGGACAGGAGATGAGAGACAACAGGAGATGAGAGCGGGAAGGTAGAGAGGACAGGAGATGAGAGGGAAGGACAGGAGAGAGACAGGAAAGAGGAGAGAGAGGGAAGGTAGAGAGGACAGGAGATGAGAGGACAGGAGATGAGAGAGGACAGAGATGAGAGAGAGGGAAGGTAAAGAAGACAGAAAGATGAGAGGACAGGAGATGAGAGAGGGAAGGCAGAGAAGGACAGGATATGAGAGAGGAAGATAGAGAGGACAGGATATGAGAGAGGAAGGTAGAGAGGACAGGAGATGAGAGAAGACAGAGATGAGAGAAGGTAAAGGACATAGATGAGATGAGAGAAGAGTAGATATTAGGACAGTATTTGAGAGAGGACAGGAGATGAGATGGAATAAAAGATAACAGGAGACGAGAGATCCAATGCAGAGAGATGACAGATAATATATATTATCATGACATTTGTTATTATCATGACAAACATATAATAAGATATATTATCATGACATTTACATCATAAGACAGACATGATCGGTATACGACATATCACCATGCATACTATATGATACATATTTAACAAGCATACTTACATATCATGACATTAGTAAAATACAAAACATATTTAATTGCGCATATCTATATTAACTTGGGTACGCAAGAGCATATTACCACCATGATTTATATATTAATGCTACACTAAGCGATGACTATACACTGATGATATGTCGCATATTAATGCGACACTATTACATAAATGCTAAGACACATCGCGACATACATACGTATGCAAGACATGACTACATCACTTATATATATCGGCGAGCATTTATATATAAAGGCAAAATATATTTATCATGACATTTATATATCTTAAATAAGACATATTTATCATGAGAGAGGACAGGAGATGAAGGACAGGAGATTGAAAAGGGGAAGAGTAGAAGGACAGGAGATGAGACAAAGGAAGGTCCAGAGAGGACAATTATGAGAGACAACAGGAGATGAGAGAGGGGCAGAGAGGGACAGGAGATGAGAGAGGACAGGAGACAAGAGGACAGGAGATGAGAAGGGAAGGTAGAGAGGACAGGTATGAGAGACAACAGGAATGAGAGAGGGGAAGGTAGAGAGGACAGGAGATGAGAGGAAGGTAGAATGCGGACAGGTGATGAGAGAGAAGGCAAAGAGAGGACAGGAGACTAGAGAGAAAGGAAAAAGAAAAGATAAAAAATAAAGAGAGAGGACAGGAGATTAGAGGGAAGGCAAAGAGACGACAGAGATGGAGAGGACAGAGATGAGAGACAACAGGAGATGAGAGCCGGGCTGCAGAGAGGACAGGAGATGAGAGAGGAAGGTAGAGAGGACAGAGATGAGAGAGGGAAGGTAGAGAGGACTATGAGATGAGAAAGGACAGAGATGAGAGGAGGACAGGAGATGAGAAGGACAGCTAAGAGAAGACAGAAGATGAGAGGCCAAGGAAACAGAGAGGAGAATAGAGAATGGTCAAGGAAACAGAGAGGAGAATAGAGAGAGGCCAAGGAAACAGAGAGGAGAATAGAGAGTAGGCCAAGGAAACAGAGAGGAGAATAGAGAGTAGGTCAAGGAAACAGAGAGGAGAATAGAGAGTGAGGCCAAGAAACAGAGAGGAGAATAGAGATAGGTCAAGGAAACAGAGAGGAGAATAGAGAGTAGGCCAAAAGGAAACAGAGGGAGAATAGAGATATAGGCCAAGGAAACAGAGGAGAATAGAGAGTAGGCCAAGGAAACAGAGAGGGAGAATAGAGTGTAGGTCAAGGAAACAGAGAGGAGAATAGAGAGTAGGCCAAGGAAACAGAGAGGAGAATAGAGAATGGCCAATAAAACAGAGAGGAGAATAGAGAGTAGGGCAAGGAAACAGAGGAGGAGAGCAGAGAGGGGAATAGAGATAGGCCAAGAAAACAGAGAGGAGAATAGAGATAGGCCAAGGAAACAGAGAGGAGAGCAGAGAGGGGAACAGAGAGTAGGCCAAGAAAACAGAGAGGAGAATAGAGAGTAGGCCAAGGAAACAGAGAGGAGAATAGAGAGAAAAAGGAAACAGAGAGAGAATAGAGAGTAGGCCAAGGAAACAGAGAGGAGAATAGAGAGTAGGTCAAGGAAACAGAGGAGAATAGAGAGCAGGCCAAAGAAACAGAGAGGAGAATAGAGAGTATAGGCCAAGGAAACAGAGAGGAGAATAGAGAGTAGGTCAAGGAAACAGAGAGGAGAATAGAGAGTAGGCCAAGGAAACAGAGAGGAGAATAGAGAGTAGGCCAAGGAAACAGAGAGGAGAATAGAGAGTAGGCCAAGGATACAGAGAGAGGAGAATAGAGAGTAGGTCATGGAAACAGAGAGATCAATAGAGAGTAGGTCAGGAAACAGAGAGGAGAATAGAGAGAGGTCAAGGAAACAGAGGAGAATAGAGAGTAGGCCAAGGAAACAGAGAGAGGAGAGGAGAGAGGGAATAGAGAGTAGGTCAAGGAAACAGAGAGAGGAGAGAGGGAATAGAGACTAGGCCCAGGAAACAGAGGGAAGGAGAGGAGAGATGGGAATAGAGAGCAGGCCAAGGAAACAGAGGGAGGAGGAGAGAGGAGAATAAGGAAACATAGAGAGAGAGGAGAGAGTGAGCAGGCCAATGAAACATAGAGAGGAGAGGAGAGAGGGGAATAGAGAGTAGGCCAAGAAAACAGAGAGGAGAGGAGAGTTGAGAGAGGCCAAGGAACCAGAGAGGAGGAGGAGGAGGGAGGGAGGGAGGGAGGGAGGGAGGGAGGAGGAGGGAGGGAGGGAGGGAGGGGAGGGAGGGAGGGAGCAGGCTAAGGAACCCTGTTACATGAACAGAACTCTAATGTTGTTATTGTGACACTGTTCCTTTTTAAAGATGTTTTTCTGAAGAAGAATTGAACATCTAATCGTCAGATCATAGTGTTAAACCAGATGCCCCTCAAGTATCAAGTTTTGAATGTCAAATGCACAAGTACACTGGGACAGGGAGAGAGGAGGCAGGAGAGAGGAGAGAGGGTAGGAGAGAGTAGGGGCAGAGAGAAGATAGAGTTGGGCAGGGAGAGAGGAGAGAGAGGGGAGGAGAGAGTAAGGCAGATATTTTTACTATTATATTATGCCATATTTATTATATTTACATATTATGCCGCATATTTATTTTTATTATATTATGATCATAACACCATATTTATTATTTATTACTATTATCAACCGCAACGTACTATTTATTATTTTTTTATTATATTTATTATTATTTTTACATATTTTATTAATTATATTTATTTATTATTTATTTACATATGCCACATATTTATTATTATTACATATAACGCCATATTTATTTATTATATTTTTTACTTATTAGGCAGATAGGAGAGAGGAGAGCTATAAGGCGATGAGGGGAGAAGAGAGGGTGCTAGATGTAAAGATGGGCAGGGAGAGAGGAGAAGAAAGGGTAGCAGAGAAAGGAGAAAGAAGGGCAGAGAGGAGGAGAGGAGGAGTAGGGCAGGGCATGTATTAATGAATTAGCATGCATGGGTAATCCCTGACAGCCAGCTCAGGGAGAAGACTGGACACAGAGACACTGAAACCAGAACTGAACCCCACATTATTACCTTTTCATTATACATTATCCTTCTACACCCTCTCTCTATCTCTTCTGCCTCATCGTCTTCTCGTCTCCTCCCTCTCCCCCTCTCTCTCTCTCTCTCTCTCATTCTCAGTCTTTGGGTCCGTGGAGGAAGGATGATGTTGAGTCCTCCCTCCTTCCTCGCTCAGAAGGGAAGATTTCGCCTCTCTCCATCCCTCCCTCCCTCCCGCCCCTCATTCACAAACACAAAAACCCACCCACACTATAAATATACTATTAAACCACCATTAACATATTATACCAGTGATACAACAGCGGCATAACAGTGGCATAACAGCGGCATAAACAGTGCTATGCATAACAGTGGCATAACAGCGTTAGTGCCATAACAGCGGCATAACAGCGATTAGTGGCATAACAGCGGCATAACAGCGGCAATAACAGAGCCAGCGGCATAACAGCGGCATAACAGTGGCATAAACAGTTGGCATAACAGCGGCATAACAGCGGCGCTAGCGGCATAACAGCGGCATAACAGCGACAGTAACAGCCATAACAGCATAACAGCGGCATAACAGCGCATAACAGCGGCATAACAGTGACATAACAGCGGCATAACAGCGGCATAACAGTGACATAACAGCGGCATAACAGCGGCATAACAGCGCCAGTGCCATAACAGCGGCATAACAGCGGATAACAGCGGCATAACAGTAATAACAGCGGCATACAGCGGCATAACAGCACAACAAGGGCATAACAGCGGCACAACAGCGCCAGCGGCATAACAGCGGCATTAACAGCGGCACAACAGCGGCATAACAGCGGCATAACAGCGCATTAACAGCGCGGCATAACAGCACAACAGCGGCATAACAGCGGCATAACAGCGCTCAGCGGCATAACAGCGGCATAACAGCGCAGCGGCATAACAGCCAGGCATAACAGCGGCATAACAGCGCCAGCGGCATAACAGCGGCATTAACAGCGTGAATTAACAGCGGCATAACAGCGACATAACAGATGGCACAACAGCGGCATAACAGCGTGGATAACAGCGGCATAACAGCGCATAACAGCGGCATAACATAACAGCGGCATAACAGCATAACAGCGGCATAACAGCGCATAACAGTGCTCATAACAGCGGCATAACAGCGGCATAACAGCGCATAACAGCGACATAACAGCGGCATAACAGCGCCAGCGGCATAACAGCGGCATAACAGCCAGCGCGGCATAACAGCGCTACAACAGCGGCATAACAGCGGCAGTGACATAACAGCGACATAACAGCGGCATAACAGCGATTATAACAGCGGCATAACAGCGCAGCGGCACAACAGCGATTACAACAGCGGCACAACAGCGGCATAACAGCGATAATAACAGCGGCATAACAGCGCCAGGCGTGACATTAACAGCGGCATAACAGCGAGCGGCATAACAGCGGCATAACAGCGGCATAACAGCGGCACAACAGCGCCAGCGATGATAACAGCGGCATAACAGCGGCATAACAGCGCATAACAGCGGCATAACAGCATAACAGCGGCATAACAGCGATAACAACAGCGGCACAACAGCGGCACAACAGCGACATAACAGCGACAACAACAGCGGCATAACAGCGGCATAACACAGCGGCATAACAGCGAGCGGCACAACAGACATAACAGCGCCAACAGCGGCATAACAGCGGCATAACAGCATAACAGTGGCATAACAGCGATTACAACAGCGGCATAACAGCGGCATAACAGCGGCATAACAGCGCGTAACAGCGGCATAACAGCGACATAACAGCGCCAGCGGCATAACAGCGGCATAACAGCGATAACATACATAACAGCGCCAGCGCCATAACAGCGACATAACAGCGTAACAGCGGCATAACAGCGGCACAACAGCGGCATAACAGCGGCATAACAGCGGCATAACAGCGGCATAACAGCGATTTAACAGCGGCATAACAGCGGCATAACAGCGTTAGCGGCATAGCAGCGGCATAACAGCGGCATAACAGCGGCATAACAGCGGCATAAAGTGGCAACGGCATAACAGCGCATAACAGCGGCATAACAGCGTTAGCGGCATAACAGCGGCATAACAGTGCATAACAGCGGCATAACAGCGGCGACATAACAGCGCCAGCGGCATAACAGCGGCATAACAGCGGCATAACAGCATAACAGCGTGGCATAACAGCGACATAACAGTGTTAGTGCCATAATAGTGGTATTTGTGTCGCCTGATAAGAGCGTCTGCTAAATGACTTAAATGTAAATGTAAATAATAGTGTTAGTGGTACAACAGCGTTAGTGGCATAACAGTGGCATAACAGTGGCATATAACAGCGAGTGCATAACAGCGGCATAACATGACATAACAGTGGCATAACAGCGGCATAACAGTGGCATAACAGCGGCATAACAGTGGCATAACAGCGATTATTAACAGCGGCATAACAGCGGCATAACAGCGGCATAACAGCGGCATAACAGCGGCATAACAGCGTTAGTGGCATAACAGCGGCATAACAGCGGCATAACAGCGGCATAACAGCGATTATAACAGCGTTGAAGCTTGCCATAACAGCGGCATAACAGCGGACAAACAGCGCTAAACGACCTAAAACAATAATAACAGTTAGTGGTACAACAGCGATTAGTGGCATAACAGTGGCATAACAGCGGCATAACAGCCGATATAACAGCGGCAGTGCATAACAGCGGCATAACAGCGCCATAACAGCGGCATAACAGCGATATAACAACAGCGGCATAACAGTGGCATAACAGCGGCATAACAGCGGCATAACAGCGGCATGCCATAACAGCGCCATAACAGCGGCATAACAGCGGCATAACAGCCACTGGCATAACAGCGGCATAACAGCGCACAACAGCGGATATAACAGCAGCATAACAGCGGCATAACAGCGATATTAACAGCGGCATAACAGCGGCATAACAGCGACATAACAGCGGCATAACAGCGGCATAACAGCGGCATAACAGCGGCAACAGCGGCATAACAGCGGCATAACAGCGGCATAACAGCGCCATAATTAACAGCGGCATAACAGCGGCATAACAGCAGCGTAACAGCGGCATAACAGCGGCATAACAGCGCATAACAGCGGCATAACAGCGACATAACAGCGGCATAACAGCGATAACAGCAACCAGCGGCATAACAGCGGCATAACAGCGGCATAACAGCGCCAGCGGCACAACAGCGTCACATAACAGTGGCATAACAGCGGCATAACAGCGGCATAACAGCGAGTGACATAACAGCGACATAACAGCGGCATAACAGCGGCATAACAGCGGCATAACAGCGGCATAACAGCGGCATAACAGCGCCATAACAGCGGCATAACAGCGGCATTAACAGCGGCATAGCAGCGGCATAACAGACATAACAGCGGCATAACAGCGGCATAACAGCGGCATAACAGCGAGCGACATAACAGCGGCATAACAGCGAGTGACATAACAGCGGATATAACAGCGGCATAACAGCGGCATAACAGCGATTATAACAGCGGCATAACAGCGGCATAACAGCGACATAACAGCGACATAACAGCGGCATAACAGCGGCATAACAGCGGCATAACAGCGATTATGGCATAACAGCGATTAGTGGCATAACAAAGACATAACAGCGATATAACAGCGGCATAACAGCGGCATAACAGCGGCATAACAGCGGCATAACAGCGCAGTGATACATAACAGCGGCTGCGGACATAACAGTGGCAGTGAATAACAGCGCATAACAGCGTCTGGTGACATAACAGCGGCATAACAGCGACATTAACAGCGGCATAACAGCGCCAGCGGCATAACAGCGGCAGTGGCATAACAGCGGCATAACAGCGGCATAACAGCGACATAACAGCGGCATAACAGCATAACAGTCCAGCGGCATAACAGCGGCATAACAGCGGCATAACAGCGCCAGTGGCATAACAGCGGCAGCGGCATAACAGCGCCATAACAGCGGCAGCGGCATAACAGCGGCATAACAGCGGCACAACAGCGACATTAACAGCGGCATAACAGCGGCATAACAGTCCTAGTGGCATAACAGCGGCATAACAGCGTTAGCGGCATAGCAGCGGCATAACAGCGCATAACAGCGGCATAACAGCGGCATAACAGCGGCATAACAACGGCATAACAGCGGCAGCGGCATAACAGCGTTAGTGGCATAACAGCGGCATAACAGCCAGGCATAACAGCGATTACATAACAGCGATATTAACAGCGGCATAACAGCGACATAACAGCGCCAGCGGCACAACAGCGGCATAACAGCGGCATAACAGCGCCATAACAGCGATATAACAGCCAGGCCATAACAGCGGCATAACAGCGTTAGTGGCACAACAGCGCGGCATAACAGCGGCATAACAGTGGCATAACAGCGACATAACAGCGGCATAACAGCCATAACAGCGGCATAACAGCGGCATAACAGCGTTAGTGGCATAACAGCGATTATAACAGCGCCAGTGCCATAACAGCGGCACAACAGCGCCAGCGGGCATAACAGCGGCATAACAGCGGCATAACAGCGCCATGCCATAACAGCGGCATAACAGCGGCATAACAGTGCCAGCGCCATAACAGCGGCATAACAGCGGCATAACAGCGGCATAACAGCGCCAACAGCATAACAGCGGCATAACAGCGGCATAACAGCGGCACAACAGCGCCATAGGCATAACAGCGGCATAACAGCGGCATAACAGCAGTGGCATAACAGCGGCATAACAGCGGCATAACAGCGGCACAACAGCGGCATAACAGCAGGCCATAACAGCGGCATAACAGCGGCATAACAGCGCCAGCGGCATAACAGCGATTACAACAGCGGCATAACAGCGCATAACAGCGGCATAACAGCGGCATAACAGCGAGCGGCATAACAGCGGCATAACAGCGGCATAACAGCGGCATAAACAGCGGCATAACAGCGGCATAACAGCGGCATAACAGCGTTAGCGGCATAACAGCGGCATAACAGCGGCATAACAGCGGCATAACAGCGGCATAACAGCGGCATAACAGCGGCATAACAGCGGCATAACAGCGGCATAACAGCGGCATAAACGACATAACAGCGGCATAACAGCGGCATAACAGCGGCATAACAGCGTTCACTGGCATAACAGCGGCATAACAGCGGCATAACAGCGGCATAACAGCGGCATAACAGCGGCATAACAGCGCTAGTGGCATAACAGCGGCATAACAGCGTTAGTGGCATAACAGCGGCATAACAGCGGCATAACAGCGATTAACAGTGGCATAACAGCGGCATAACAGCGGCATAACAGTTAGCGGCATAACAGCGGCATAACAGCGATTACATAACAGCGGCATAACAGCGTTAGCGGCATAACAGTGGCATAACAGCGATATAACAGCGGCATAACAGCGTTAGTGGCATAATAGTGTTAGTGCCAATTGTGCATCAAACGACGTACGGGGGGGGGGATTATTCACCAGGAGATAGTTAACGCTGAAAGGATATTATTCACCAGAACCACTAGTTAACGCTGAAAGGTTCAGGCTCCACAGGAGACATCAGGAAGAGGGAGAATCAGGGCCAAGGTTTGATGCTGCATTAAAGAAACTATCAGAACACTGTGAGTTTAATGGTGTTTTCATTAGAGAAATGACATCATTACACAAAAGAGACTGTTAACTGAAAGTAATCTGACCTTGGCGAAGGACATTGAAATCAGTGTGTCCATGGAACCAGCTGCTAAAGAGGCTCACCAGTTGAGTTCATCACAAACTTTTGTATTTATTTTTTATTTCACCTTTATTTAACCAGGTGGGCAAGTTGAGAACAAGTTCTCATTTACAATTGCGACCTGGCCAAGATAAAGCAAAGCAGTTTGACAGATACAACGACACAGATTTACACATGGAGTAAAACAAACATACAGTCAATAATACAGTAAAACAAGTCTATATACAATGTGAGCAAATTAGGTGAGAAGGAGGTAAAGGCAAAAAGGTCATGGTGGCAAAGTAAATACAATATAGCAAGTAAAACACTGGAATGGTAGATTTGCAATGGAAGAATGTTCAAAGTAGAAATAAAACTAATGGGGTGCAAAGGAGCAAAATAAATTCATTAATTAAATACAGTAGGGAAAGAGGTAGTTGTTTGGGCTAAATTATAGATGGGCTATGTACAGGTGCAGTAATCTGTAAGATGCTCTGACAGTTGGTGCTTAAAGCTAGTGAGGGAGATAAGTGTTTCCAGTTTCAGAGATTTTTGTAGTTCGTTCCAGTCATTGGCAGCAGAGAACTGGAAGGAGAGGCGGCCAAAGAAATAATTGGTTTTGGGGGTGACCAGAGAGATATACATGCTGGAGCGTGTGCTACAGGTGCGAGATGCTATGGTGACCAGCGAGCTGAGATAAGGGGGGACTTTACCTAGCAGGGTCTTGTAGATGACATGGAGCCAGTGGGTTTGGCGACGAGTATGAAACGAGGGCCAGCCAACGAGTGCGTACAGGTCGCAATGGTGGGTAGTATATGGGGCTTTGGTGACAAAACGGATTGCACTGTGATAGACTGCATCCAATTTGTTGAGTAGGGTATTGGAGGCTATTTTGTAAATGACATCGCCAAAGTCGAGGATTGGTAGGATGGTCAGTTTTACAAGGCTATGTTTGGCAGCATGAGTGAAGGATGCTTTGTTGCGAAATAGGAAGCCAATTCTAGATTTAACTTTGGATTGGAGATGTTTGATATGGGTCTGGAAGGAGAGTTTACAGTCTAACCAGACCCCTAAGTATTTGTAGTTGTCCACGTATTCTAAGTCAGAGCCGTCCAGAGTAGTGATGTTGGACAGGCGGGTAGGTGCAGGTAGCGATCGGTTGAAGAGCATGCATTTAGTTTTACTTGTATTTAAGAGCAATTGGAGGCCACGGAAGGAGAGTTGTATGGCATTGAAGCTTGCCTGAGGGTTGTTAACACAGTGTCCAAAGAAGGGCCGGAAGTATACAGAATGGTGTCACCTCGAGAGGTGGATCAGGGACTCACCAGCAGCAAGCGACCTCATTGATGTATACAGAGAAGAGAGTCGGTCCAAGAATTGAACCCTGTGGCACCCCATAGAGACTGCCAGAGGTCCGGACACACTGAACTCTATCAGAGAAGTAGTTGGTGAACCAGGCGAGGCAATCATTTGAGAAACCAAGGTTGTCGAGTCTGCCGATGAGGATGTGGTGGTTAACAGAGTCGAAAGCCTTGGCCAGATCAATGAATACGGCTGCACAGTAATGTTTCTTATCGATGGCGGTTAAGATATCGTTTAGACCTTGAGCGTGGCTGAGGTGCACCCATGACCAGCTCTGAAACCAGATTGCATAGCAGAGAAGGTATGGTGAGATTCGAAATGGTCGGTAATCTGTTTGTTGACTTGGCTTTCAAGACCTTAGAAAGGCATGGTAGGATAGATATAGGTCTGTAGCAGTTTGGGTCAAAAGTGTCCCCCTTTGAAGAGGGGGATGACCGCAGCTGCTTTCCAATCTTTGGGAATCTCAGACGACACGAAAGAGAGGTTGAACAGGCTAGTAATAGTGGTGGCAACAATTTCGGCAGATAATTTTAGAAAGAAAGGGTCCAGATTGTCTAGCCCGGCTGATTTGTAGGGGGTCCAGATTTTTCAGCTCTTTCAGAACATCAGCTGAATGGATTTGGGAGAAGGAGAAATGGGGAAGGCTTGGGCGAGTTGCTGTTGGGGGTGCAGTGCTGTTGACGGGGTGGAGAGCCAGGTGGAGCATGGCCAATGAGAAAAATGCTTATTGAAATTCTAAATTATGGTGGATTTATCAGTGGTGACAGTGTTTCCTATCTTCAGTGCAGTGGGCAGCTGGGAGGAGGTGTTCTTATTTCCATGGACTTTACAGTGTCCCAGAACTTTTGAGTTAGTGTTGCAGGAAGCAAATTTCTGCTTGAAAAGCTAGCCTTGGCTTTTCTAACTGCCTGTGTATAACGTTTTTTTAGCTTCCCTGAACAGCTGCATATCACGGGGCTGTTCGATGCTAATACAGAACGCCATAGGATCTTTTGTGTTGGTTAAGGGCAGTCAGGTCTGGGGAGAACCAAGGGCTATATCTGTTCCTGGTTCTAACTTTCTTGAATGGGGCATGTTTATTTAAGATGGTTAGGAAGGCATTTAAAAAAAATATCCAGGCATCCTCTACTGACGGGATGAGATCAATATCCTTCCAGGATACCCCGGCCAGGTCGATTAGAAAGGCCTGCTCGCTGAAGTGTTTCAGGGAGCGTTTTACAGTGATGAGTGGAGGTCGTTTGACCGCTGACCCATTACGGATGCAGGCAATGAGGCAGTGATCGCTGAGATCTTGGTTGAAGACAGCAGAGGTGTATTTAGAGGGGAAGTTGGTTAGGATGATATCTATGAGGGTGCCCGTGTTTAAGGCTTTGGGGGGGTACCTGGTAGGTTCATTGATAATTTGAGTGAGATTGAGGGCATCAAGTTTAGATTGTAGGATGGCTGGGGTGTTAGCATGTTCCAGTTTAGGTCGCCTAGCAGCACGAGCCTGAAGATAGATGGGGGCAATCAGTTCACATATGGTGTCCAGAGCACAGCTGGGGGCAGAGGGTGGTCTATAGCAGGCGGCAACGGTGAGAGACTTGTTTTTAGAGAGGTGGATTTTTAAAAGTAGAAGTTCAAATTGTTTGGGTACAGACCTGGATAGTAGGACAGAACTCTGCAGGCTATCTTTGCAGTAGATTGCAACACCGCCCCCTTTGGCAGTTATATCTTGTCTGAAAATCTGAAAATGTTGTAATTTGGAATTAAAATTTCAGAATTTTTGGTGGTCTTCCTAAGCCAGGATTCAGACACAGCTAGAACATCCGGGTTGGCAGAGTGTGCTAAAGCAGTGAATAGAACAAACTTAGGGAGGAGGCTTCTAATGTTAACATGCATGAAACCAAGGCTATTACGGTTACAAAAGTCATCAAAAGAGAACACCTGGAGAATAGGAGTGGAGCTAGGCACTGCAGGGCCTGGATTCACCTCTACATCGCCAGAGGAACATAGGAGGAGAAGAATAAGGGTACGGCTAAAAGCAATAAGAATTGGTCGTCTAGAACGTCTGGAACAGAGAGTAAAAGGAGGTTTCTGGGGGCGATAAAATAGCATCAAGGTATAATGTACAGACAAAGGTATGGTAGGATGTGAATACAGTGGAGGTAAACCTAGGTATTGAGTGATGAAGAGAGAGATATAGTCTCTAGAAACATCATTGAAACCAGGAGATGTCATTGCATGTGTGGGTGGTGGAACTAATAAATTGGATAAGGTATAGTGAGCAGGACTAGAGGCGCTACAGTGAAATAAGCCAATAAACACTAACCAGAACAGCAATGGACAAGACATATTGACATTAAGGAGAGGCATCCTTAGTCGAGTGATCAAAAGAGTCCAGTGAGTTGAGTGGTTGGTTTGGGGGTCACGGCGATTTAGACAGCTTGCCAGGACATCGGTAGCAAGCTAGCATAGGATGGAGGTCTGTTGTTAGCTACCTATTGCGTTCCGTCAGTAGATTAGTGGGGTTCCGTGTGGTAGAGGGGATTAGTCCAAATCACACAACAACAAAAATAAAATAAAAACAATAGATATAGTTATAGAGGCCCAAGAAGAAACATAATAATAATAAAAATAAATAAATTGTCCGATTGTCTATTCTGAGAGCAGCCGGTAAGACAGCTAACGGTTAGCAGGCCGCAGATGGGCGTTCAGGTAACGTCGCGACGGAGGAGCCAGCCGGATCTCCTTCGGGTAGATAACGTCGGCAGTCCAGTTGTGAAGGCCCGGTGGGGCTCCGCGTTGGCAGTAAAACGGGTCTGGATAGTTGACTGCAGCCCAGGAGTGATTGACGGAGGTCAGGAGTGATTGACGGAGCTGGCTAGCTCCGGAGTAATTGATGTTTGCTCCGGAATCGACGAGAGCAGATAGACACACGGATAGCAGCTAGCTAGCTGTGAGATCCGGGAATGAATGTCCAGAGAGCAGCTGAAATCCAAGGACATGGAGAGAAAAATTGGTCCGTATGTTCCGTTCGAGTCGCGCTGCGCTGTACAAAACTGGCGATAGATTTTCGAGCTAAAGGATAGCTGATGACCACAAACCGTGGTTAGCTGAAAACTAACGATTTGCCAGTAAAGAAGCTAACTAGCTTCTGAACTAGCTTCTGATTAGCTTCTAGCCAGCCCTGGCCAGCTTCTGGTTAGTTTCTGGCTAGCTCTTGAGTTTCTGGCTAGCTTCTGGCCAGCTCTGGAGGATTGCAGATTTGAGGTAAATAATACTTATTTATAAATATAAACTGGTGAGGCGGCTTGCAGGAGAGTGTTTTGAAGATGAGTTGATGGAAAATAAAAATAAAATGTATGTGAAAAAAGTTGTAAATATATATATATACAGGACACGACAAGACGAGGACAAAAGACGCATAAACAGTGATATAATAGTTATAACAGTGATATAACACTGATATAACACTGATACAACAGTGACATAACAGTGGCATAACAGTGCCATAACAGCGGCATAACAGCGGCATAACGGCGATATTAACACGATATAACAGTGGCATAACAGCGGCATAACAGCGGCATAACAGCGCCATAACAGCGGCATAACAGCGGCATAAACGGCGATGCCATAACAATCGATATTAACAGCGGCATAACAGCGGCATAACAGCGGCATAACAGCGGCATAACACAGCGGCATAACGGCGCCATAACAATCGATTATAACAGCGGCATAACACCATAACAGCGCCATAACAGCGGCATAACAGCGCCATAACAGCGGCATAACAGCGGCATAACACAGATACAGCGACATAACAGCGGCATAACAACGCCATAACAGCGGCATAACAGCGCCATAACAGCGGCATAACAGCGGCATAACAGCGCCATAACAGCGGCATAACAGCGGCATAACAGCGGCATAACAGCGCCATAACAGCGGCATAACAGCGGCATAACAGCGGCATAACAGCGCCAGTGGCATGTGCTGCCATAACAGTGCCATGGCATGCGCGGCATAACAGCGTTAGTGGCATAACAGCGGCATAACAGCGGGCATAACAGCGCAGTGCCATAACACATAACAGCGATAACAACACCGATATAACAGCGACATAACAGCGGCATAACAGCGGCATAACAGCGGCATAACAGCGCCAGTGGCATGCAGCGCCATAACAGCGCCAGTGGCATGCGCGGCATAACAGCAGTTAGTGGCATAACAGCGGCATAACAGCGGGCAACAGCATAACAGCGCCATAACAGCGTTACAGCGATTATAACAGCGACATAACAGCGGCATAACAGCGGCATAACAGCAGCAGCGGCATAACAGCGCATAACAACAGCATAACAGCAAGCCAGTGGCATAACAGCGGCATAACAGCGACATAACAGCGGCATAACAGCGGCATAACAGCGGCATAACAGCGCAGCGGCATAACAGCGGCATAACAGCGGCATAACAGCGCCATAACAGCGGCATAACACATAACAGCGTCCGTGGCATAACAGCGGCACAACAATCAACAGCGGCATAACAGCGCCAGCGGCATAACAGCGGCATAACAGCGGCATAACAGCGGCATAACAGCGCCAGTGGCACAACAGCGACATAACAGCGCAGCGGCATAACAGCGGCATAACAGCGCCATAACACAACAGCGGCATAACAGCGCTCAACAGCGATAACAGCGCCATAACAGCGACATAACACAGCAGCGGCATAACAGCGGCATAACAGCGCAGCGGCATAACAGCGGCATAACAGCGGCATAACAGCGGCATAACAGCAGCAGCGGCATAACATAATAACAGCGGCATAACAGCGTCAGTGGCATAACAGCGTAGTGGCATAACAGCGGCATAACATAACAGCGGCATAACAGCGCAGTGGCATAACAGCGGCATAACAGCGTTAGTGGCATAACAGCGGCATAACAGCGCACAACGGCATAACAGCAGGCATAACAACAGCGGCATAACAGCGGCATAACATAACAGCGGCATAACAGCGGCATAACAGCAGCGGCATAACAGCGGCATAACAGCGCCATAACAGTACAGCGGCATAACAGCGGCATAACAGCGGCATAACAGCAGCGGCATAACAGCGGCATAACAGCGGCATAACAGCCAGTGGCATAACAGCGACATAACAGCAGCGGCATAACAGCAGCGGCATAACAGCGCCAGCGGCATAACAGCGATTAACAGCGCCAGCGGCATAACAGCGCATAACAGCGGCATAACAGCGGCATAACAGCGTTAGTGGCATAACAGCGGCATAACAGCGGCATAACAACATAACAGCGATTACAATCGATAACATAACAGCGACATAACAGCAACAGCCGACATAACAGCGGCATAACAGCGCCATAACAGTGCCATAACACAATCGACATAACAGCGGCATAACAGCGGCATAACAGCGGCATAACAGCGGCGCAACAGCCGACATTAACAGCGGCATAACAGCGCATAACACATTACACCGATAATTTTGGCATAACAGCGGCATAACAGCGGCATAACAGCGCAGCGGCATAACAGCGCCATAACAGCATCATAACACAGCGGCATAACAACAGCGCCATAGCGACAACAGTCGAATAACAGCGGCATAACAGCGGCGCAACAGCCATAACACAACAGCGGCATAACAGCAGCATAGCGGCATAACAGCGGCATAACAGCGACATAACAGCGGCACAACAGCGGCATAACAGCAGCAGCGGCATAACAGCGCATAACAGGCATAACAGCGGCATAACAGCGGCATAACAGCGGCATAACAGCGGCATAACAGCGCCAGTAACATAACAGCGGCATAACAGCGTTGAACAGCGGCATAACAGCGGCATAACAGCGGCATAGCAGCGGCATAACAGCGGCATAACAGCGCAGCGGCATAACAGCGGCATAACAGCGGCATAACACAGCGGCATAACAGCGGCATAACAGCGGCAAACAGCGATAATTAACAGCGGCATAACATGATAACAGCGACATAACAGCGGCATAACAGCGGCATAACACAGTGGCATAACAGCGACATAACAGCGGCATAACAGCAGTGGCATAACAGCGGCATAACAACAGCGGCATAACAGCGCCAGCGATATAACAGCGGCATAACAGCGGCATAACAGCGGCGACATAACAGCGGCATAACACAGCGGCATAACAGCGCCATAACGGCATAAACAGCGGCATAACAGCGGCATAACACAGCAGCGGCATAACAGCGGCATAACAGCGCCAGTGGCATAACAGCGGCATAACAGCGGCATAACAGCGGCATAACACAGCGGCATAACAGCGCCATAACACAGTGGCATAACAGTCACGCATAACAGCGGCATAACATAATAACAGCGTTAGTGCCATAACAGCCATAACAGCGAAGCCATAACAGCGGCATAACAGCGGCATAACAGCGGCATAACAGCGGCATAACAGCGGCATAACAGTTAGTGGCATAACAGCGCACATAACAGCGCCATAACAGCGCCATAACAGCGATTAATAACAGCGGCATAACACAGCATAACAGCGCCATGGCATAACAGCGGCATAACAGCGACATAACAGCGGCATAACAACATAACAGTGGCATAACAGCGGCATAACAGCGTTACGGCACATAACAGCGTTACAGCGGCATAACAGCGGCATAACAGCGCCATAACAGCGGCATAACAGCGGCATAACAGCGGCATAACAGCGGCATAACAGCCGGCATAACAGCGGCATAACAGCGGCATAACAGCACAACAGCGGCATAACAGCGGCATAACAGCGAGCGGCAATAACAGCGATTATAACACAGCGGCATAACAGCGGCATAACAGCGCATACAGCGCTCATAACAGCGACATAACAGCGACATAACAGCGGTGCAACAGCGGCATAACAGCGGCATAACATAACAGCGATAACAACAGCGGCATAACAGCGGCATAACAGCGGCATAACAGCGCGCCATAACAGCGGCATAACAGCGGCATAACAGCGGCATAACAGCATAACAGCGGCATAACAGCGCCAGCGGCATAACAGCGGCATAACAGCGGCATAACAGCGGCATAACAGCGCAGCGGCATAACAGCGGCATAACAGCAGTGGCATAACAGCGGCATAACAGTCAGTGGCATAACAGCGGCATAACAGCAGCAGTGGCATAACAGCGATTAACAGCGGCATAACAGCGGCATAACAGCAGCGGCATAACAGCGGCACAACAGCGCCATAACAGCGGCATAACAGCGGCATAACAGCGGCATAACAGCGCAGCGGCATAACAGCGGCATAACAGCGGCATAACAGCAGCGGCATAACAGCGTCATAACAGCAGCGGCATAACAGCGCCAGTGGCATAACACAGCGGCATAACAGCGCCAGCGGCATAACAGCGATTACAACAGCGGCATAACAGCGCATAACAGCGGCATAACAGCGGCATAACAACAGCGGCATAACAGCGGCATAACAGCGGCATAACAGCGGCATAACAGTGTCATAACAGCGGCATAACAGCGACATAACAGCGCCATAACAGCGGCAACAGCGACATAACAGCGGCATAACAGCCACAGCGACATAACACCGACATAACAGCGGCATAACAGCGGCATAACAGCGGCATAACAGCGGCAACAGCCGACATAACAGCGGCATAACAGCGCCATAACAGCGCCATAACAGCACCCATAACAGCGATTAACAACAGCGGCATAACAGCGGCATAACAGCGGCATAACAGCGCCATAACACAACAGCATAACAGCGCATAACAGCGGCATAACAGCGGCATAACAGCGGCATAACAGCGCCATAACAACAGCGGCATAACAGCGGCAGCAGCAACACAGCAGCGCCATAACAGCGATTACAGCGGCATAACAGCGGCATAACAGCGGCATAACAGCGTTAGCGGCATAACAGCGGCAACAACAGCGATTAACCGGCATTAACAGCGGCATAACAGCAGCGGCATAACAGCGGCATAACAGCGGCACAACAGCGCCATAACATAACAGCGGCATAACAGCGGCATAACAGCGCCATAACAACAGCGGCATAACAGCCATAACAGCGGCATAACAGCGGCATAAAGCGGCATAACAGCGGCATAACAACAGCGGCATAACAACAACAGGCATAACAGCGGCATAACAGCGGCATAACATAACAGCGGCATAACAGCGATTACAACAGCGGCATAACACAGCGGCATAACAGCGGCATAACAGCGGCATAACAGCGGCATAACAGCAGGCATAACAGCGGCATAACAGCGCAGCGGCATAACAGCGGCATAACAGCGGCATAACAGCGGCATAACAGCAGCCAGCGGCATAACAGCGGCATAACACGGCAGTGGCATAACCAGTGGCAGCGGCATAACAGCGACATAACAGCGGCATAACAGCGGCACAACAGTGCGCATAACAGCGGCATAACAGCGGCATAACAGCGCGGCATAACAGCGGCATAACAGCGGCATAACAGCGGCATAACAGCGGCATAACAGCGGCATGAACAACGCCATAACAGCGGCAATAACAGCGGCATAACAGCGGCATAACAGCGGCATAACAACAGCGGCATAACAGCGGCATAACACAGCAGCGGCATAACAGCGGGCAGCGTTAGCGGCATAACAGCGCCATAACAGCGCATAACATGCAAAGCGGCATAACAGCGGCATAACACAGCGGCATAACAGCGGCATAACAGCATACAACAGCGCATAACAGCCATAACAGCGGCATAACAGCGGCACATAACAGCAGCGGCATAACAGCGCATAACAGCGCCAGTGGCATAACAGCGCATAACAGCAACAGTGGCATAACACAGCGGCATAACAGCAGCGGCATAACAGCGGCATAACACAGCGGCATAACAGCGGCATAACAGTCCGGCATAACAGCGGCATAACAGCGTGCAACAGCGGCATAACAGCGGCATAACAGCGGCATAACAGCGGCATAACAGCGCCAGCGGCATAACAGCGGCATAAACAGCGGCATAACAGCGCCAGCGGCATAACAGGCACATAACAGTGGCATAACAGCATAACAGCGGCATAACAGCGGCATAACAGCGCCAGCGGCATAACAGCGGCATAACAGCGGCATAACAGCGGCATAACAGCGGCAGGCATAACAGCGGCATAACAGCGGCACAACAGCGGCATAACAGCGCCATGCGCATAACAGCGCCATAACAGCGGCATAACAGCGCACAGCGATACAACAGCGACATAACAGCGGCATAACAGCGGCATAACAGCGGCATAACAGCGTTACGGCATAACAGCGACATAACAGCGGCATAACAGCGGCATAACAGCGCGGCATAACAGCGATATAACAGCGCGCATAACAGCGGCATAACAGCGGCATAACAGCGGCATAACAGCGGCATAACATAGCAGTGGCATAACAGCGACATAATCGCATAACAGCGGCAACAACAGCATAACAGCGACATAACAGCGGCATAACAGCGGCATAACAGCGGCATAACAGCGCCAGCGGCATAACAGCGACATAACAGCGGCATAACATAGCGGCATAACAGCGGCATAACAGCGATTTGCCATAACAGGCATAACAGCGGCACATAACAGCGGCATAAACAGCGGCATAACAGCGCCAGCGAACAACAGCGGCATAACACAGCGGCATAACAGCGCCATAACAGCGGCATAACAGCGGCATAACAGCGGCACAACAGCGCATAACAGCGGCATAACAGCGGCATAACAGCGCAGCGGCATAACAGCGGCATAACAGCATAACAGCGCCATAACAGCGCCATAACAGCGGCATAACAGCGACATAACAGCGCCATAACAGCGGCCATAACAGCGGCATAACAGCGGCATAACAGGCATAACAGCGGCATAACAGCGGCATAACAGCGCCAGTGGCACAACAGCGGCATAACAGCGACATAACAGCGCCATAACAGCGCCATAACAGCGGCATAACAGCGGCATAACAGTTAGCATGCATAACAGCGCCATAACAGTTAGTGGCATAACAGCGGCACATTTACATACACAGCGGCATAACAGACGCTCTTTATCCAGAGCGACTTACAAATTGGTGCATTCGGCATATGACATCCAGCAGAACAGTCACAACAATAGTGCATCTAAATCTTAACAGGGGGGTGAGAAGGATTACTTATCCATCCTAGGTATTCCTTAAAGATGTGGGGTTTCAGGAGTCTCCGGAAGGTGGTGATTGACTCCGCAGTCCTAACAGGGAGCATAACAGTGGCATAACAGTGGCATAACAGTGTTAGTGGTATAACAGTAACAGGCATAGCAGTGTAAGTGGCATAACAGCGGCATAACAGCAGTAACATAACAGCGGCATAACAGCGGCATAACACAGCGGCATAACAGCGCCAGTGGCATAACAGCGGCATAACAGCGGCATAACAGCAGCGGCATAACAGCGCATAACAGCGGCATAACAGCGGCACACAGCGACATAACAGCAGCAGCGGCATAACAGCGCCATATAACAGCGGCATAACAGCGGCATAACAGCGCAGCGGCATAACAGCGGCATAACAGCGGCATAACAGCGCCATACAGCGATTGACACAACAGCGGCATAACAGCGGCATAACAGTGGACATAACAGCGGCATAACAGCGCCATAACAGCGGCATAACAGCGGCATAACAGCGGCATAACAGCGCCATAACAGCGCAACAGCATAACAGCGACATAACAGCGGCACAACAGCGGCACAACAGCAACAGTGGCTAACAGCGCATAACAGCGGCATAACAGCGGCATAACAGGCATAACAGCGGCATAACAGCGGCATAACAGCGGCACAACAGCGCATATAACAACAGCGGCATAACAACAGCGGCATAACAGCGGCATAACAGCGGCATAACACATAACAGCGGCATAACAGCACAGCGGCATAACAGCGGCACAACAACAGCGGCGACATAACAGCGGCATAACAGCGATCAGCGGCATAACAGCGGCACAGCAGCGCATAACAGCGATTACATAACAGCGCATAACAGCGCCATAACAGCGGCATAACAGCGGCATAACAGCGGCATAACAGCAGCAGCGGCATAACAGCGGCATAACAGTGGCATAACAGCGACGCCATAACAGCGGCATAACAGCGGCATAACAGCGGCATAACATAAGCAGGCATAACAGCGGCATAACAGCGGCATAACAGCGGCATAACAGCGCCACAGCGGCATAACAGCGATTAACAGCGGCATAACAGCGGCATAACAGCGTTAGCGGCATAACAGCGGCATAACAGCGGCATAACAGCCATAACATAACAGCGGCATAACAGCGCACAACAGCGGCATAACAGCGGCATAACAGCGCCATAACAGCGGCATAACAGCGCGGCATAACAGCGTCACACAGCGTCAGCGGCATAACAGCGGCATAACAGCGGCATAACAGCGCCAGCGGCATAACAGCGGCACAGCATAACAGCGTTACGCGACATAACAGCGCCATAACAGCGGCATAACAGCCGACATAACAGCGGCATAACAGCGTCCAACAGTGGCATAACAGCGGCATAACAGCGCCCATAGCGATTATAACACCGATTACAACAGCGGCATAACAGCGGCATAACAGCGGCATAACAGCGCCAGTACATAACAGCGCCATAACAGCGGCATAACAGCGGCACAACAGCATAACAGCGATTACATAACAGCGGCATAACAGCGGCATAACAGCGCGGCATAACAGGCATAACAGCGATTACAACAGCGACATAACAGCGGCATAACAGCGGCATAACAGCGGCACAACAGCGGCATAACAGCGCCATAACAACAGCGGCATAACAGCGCGGCATAACAGCGGCATAACAGCGGCATAACAGCGCCAGCGGCATAACAGCGGCATAACAGCGGCATAACAGCGTAACAGCGGCATAACAGCGGCATAACAGCGGCATAACAGCGCAGCGGCATAACAGCGGCATAACAGCAGCGATAACAGCGGCATAACAGCGATTAACAGCGCCATAACAGCGGCACATAACAGCGGCACAACAGCGCCAGCGGCATAACAGCGGCATAACAGCGTTACGGCACATAACAGCGGCATAACACAGCGGCATAACAGCGGCATAACAGCGGCATAACAAGCGATGCAGCACCACAGCATAACAGCACCAGCGGCATAACAGCGGCGGCAACAGCGGCATAACAGCGTCAGGCACAACAGCGGCATAACAGCGGCATAACAGCGGCATAACAGCGCATAACAGCGGCATAACAGCGATTTAACAGCGGCACAACAGCGGCATAACAGCGCCAGTGGCATAACAGCGATGACATAACAGCGGCATAACAGCGGCATAACAGCGCCAGCGGCAAAGATGGCATAACAGCGGCATAACAGCGGCATAACAGCGTCCAGCGGCATAACAGCGGCATAACAGCGTTAGCGCGGCATAACAGCGGCATAACAGCGGCATAACAGCGGCATGACGCGGCATAACAGCGGCATAACAGCGGCATAACAGCGATATAACAGCGGCATAACAGCGTTAGTGGCATAACATAACAGTGGCATAACAGACATAACAGGCTGGCAACACCTGTGCGCCCGGCATAACAGCAACGGCAAACAGGCAAATAACAATAGTGTAACAGCGGCATAACAGCGGCATAACAGGCATAACAGCGATTATAACAGCGATTATAACAGCGGGTAACAGAGACATAACAGCGGCATAACAGCGGCACCGATTAACAGCGGCAAAACAGCGCCAGTGCCATAACAGCGTATAACAGCGGCATAACAGCGGCATAACAGCGGCATAACAGCGCATAACAGCGGCATAACAGCGGCACATAACAGCGGCATAACAGCGCCATAACAACACACATAACAGCGGCATAACAGCGGCATAACAGCGGCACAACAGTACCAGCGGCATAACAGCGGCACAGCAGCGCATAACAGGTGGCATAACAGCGGCATAACAGCGGCATAACAGCCAGTGGCATAACAGCGGCATAACAGCCAGTGGCATAACAGCGATAACAGCGATAACAGCGGCATAACAGCGGCATAACAGCGGCATAACAGCGGCAGCGGCATAACAGCGATAACAACAGCGGCATAACAGCGGCATAACAGGCCAGCGGCATAACAGCGGCACAACAGCGGCATAACAACACAACACCTGGGCAATATTAGCGGCATAACAGCAGCGGCATAACAGCGGCATAACAGCGGCACAACAGCAACAACAGCGGCATAACAGCGCCATAACAGTGGCATAACAGCGATTATAACAGCGGCATAACAGCGGCATAACAGCATAACAGCGGCATAACAGCGACATAACAGCGGCATAACAGCGGCATAACAGCGTTAACAAATGACGATTAACAACATGGCATAACAGCGACATAACAGCGGCATAACAGCGGCATAACAGCGCACAGCGGCATAACAGCGGCATAACAGCGGCATAACAGCGGCATAACAGTTAGCGGCATAACAGCGGCATAACAGCGACATAATGAATAACAGCGGCATAACAGCGGCATAACAGCGGCATAACAGCGGCATAACAGCGGCATAACAGCGGCATAACAGCGTTAGCGGCATAACAGCGATAACAGCGGCATAACACAGCGGCATAACAGCGGCATAACACAGCGGCATAACAGCGCCAGCGGCATAACAGCGGCATAACAGCGGCATAAACAGCGCATAACAGCGGCATAACAGCGCCAGCGGCATAACAGCAGCGGCATAACAGCGGCACAACAGCGGCATAACAGCGCCAGCGGCATAACAGCGGCATAACAGCGGCATAACATAACAGCGGCATAACAGCGGCATAACAGCGGCATAACAGCGGCATAACAGCGCCATAACAGCGGCATAACAGCGGCATAACAGTGGCATAACAGCGGCATAACAGCGGCATAACAGCGCATAACAGCGGCATAACAGCGTTAGTGGCATAACAGCGACATAACAGCATAACAGCGCACAACAGCGGCATAACAGCGGCATAACAGCGTTAGCTGGTATAACAGCGATATAACAGCGTTAGTGGCATAACAGTGGCATACATACAACAGCGGCATTTTATAACATCCGGCATACAAATTGGTGCATTCACCTTATGACATCCAGTAGAATAGTCATTACAATAGCATCTAAATCTTAAAGGGGGGGTGGAGAAGGATTACTTATCCTATCCTAGGTATTCCTTAAAGATGTGGGTTTCAGGAGTCTCCGGAACAGATTGACACCGCTGTCCTGGCGTCGTGAGGAGCATAACATTGGCATAACAGCGGCATAACAGTTAGTGGCATAACAGCGGCAGTAACAGTGTTAGTGGCATAACAGCGGCATAACAGCCAGTGGCATAACAGCGGCATAACAGCGGCATAACAGCGTTCAGTGGCATAACAGCGGCATAGCAGCGGCATAACAGCGGCATAACAGCGCCATAACAGCGGCATAACAGCGGCATAACAGCAGCGGCATAACAGCGGCATAACAGCGTCAGCGGCATAACAGCGGCATAACAGCATTACTGGCATTAACAGCGGCATAACAGCGGCATAACAGCGTCAGCGGCATAACAGCGGCATAACAGCGGCATAACAGCGCCATAGCGATTACAACAGGCATAACAGCGGCATAACAGCGGCATAACAGCGCATAACAGCGGCATAACAGCGGATAACAGCGACATAACATAACAGCGGCATAACAGCGGCATAACAGCGGCATAACAGCGTCAGTGGCATAACAGCGATTACAACAGCGGCATAACAGCGGCATAACACAGCGGCATAACAGCGGCATAACAGCGGCATAACAGCGCCACGCATAACAGCGGCACAACAGCGGCAGCGGCACAACAGCGGCATAACAGCGGCATAACAGCGCCATAACAGCGGCATAACAGCGTCAGCGGCATAACAGCTGGCACACCAGCGCCAGCGGCACAACAGCGGATATAACAGCGGCATAACAGTAGTGGCATAACAGCGGCATAGCAGCGCAGTGATGACACACCGATTATAACAGCGGACGTCAACATTAACAGCCGACATAACAGCGGCATAACAGCGCCAGCGGCATAACAGCGGCATAACAGCGGCATAACAGCGCATAACAGCGGCATAACAGCGGCATAACAGCGGCATAACACAGTGCCATAACAGCGGCATAACAGCGGCATAACAGCGGCATAACAGCGGCATAATAACAGCGATTACAACAGCGGCATAACAGCGGCATAACAGCGCCATGGCATAACAGCGGCGACATAACGCCACAACAGCGGCATAACAGTGGCATAACAGCGGCATAACAGCGGCATAACAGCAGCGGCAACAGCGGCATAACAGCGCCAGCGGCATAACAGCGGCACAACAGCGGCACAACAGCGGCACAACAGCGGCATAACAGCGGCATAACAGCGTGGCATAACAGCGCAACAGCGCATAACAGCGCCATAACAGCGGCATAACAGCGGCACAACAGCGTCCAGCGGCATAACAGCGGCACAACACAGCGGCACAACAGCGGCATAACAGTTGAAGCGGCATAACAGCGGCACAACAGCGGCACAACAAACGACAAGCGGCATAACAGCGCCAGCGGCATAACAGCCAGCGGCATTAACAGCGGCATAACAGGTGCATAACAGCGGCACAACAGCGGCATAACAGCGGCATAACAACAGCGGCATAACAGCGGCATAACAGCGACATAACAGCGGCATAACAGCGGCATAACAGCGGCACAACAGCGATTAACAGCGGCATAACAGCGGCATAACAGCGTCAGCGGCAACATGGCATAACAGCGGCATAACAGCGGCATAACAGCAACAGCGGCACAACAGCGGCATAACAGCGGCATAACAGCGGCATAACAGCGGCATAACAGCGGCATAACAGCATATGACATAACAGCGGCATAACAGCGGCATAACAGCGACATAACAGCGGCATAACAGCGTTAGTGGCATAACATTGGCATACAGCAGTGGCATAACAGTGATATAACAGGTGTTTGCACCACCTGTAAGTCGCCTGGATAAGAGCGGCTAAATGACTTAAATGTAAATGTAAATAACAGTGTTAGTGGTATAACAGCGGCATAACAACAGTGATATAACACTGATATAACAGTGATATAACAGTGGTGTAACAGAGATATAACAGCGGCATAACAGCGCCAGCGATATAACACCGATATAACAGTGGCAAAACAGATTAGTGGCATAACAGCGATATAACAGCGGCATAACAGCGGCATAACAGCGCCAGCGGCATAACAGCGACATAACAGCGGCATAACAGTGGCATAACAGCGGCATAACAGCGGCATAACAGCGCATAACAGTGACATAACAGCGGCATAACAGCGATATAACAGTGATTGCACTAACCTGTAAGCGCCACTGGCATAAGAGCTGCTAAATGACTTAAATGTAAATGTAAATAACAGTGTTAGTGGTATAACAGTGGCATAACAGCGTTATAGTGATATAACACGGATATAACAGTGGTGTAACAGAGATATAACAGCGGCATAACAGCGCCATAGTGGCATAACAGCGACATAACAGCGGCAAAACAGCAGTGCCATAACAGCGACATAACAGCGGCATAACAGCGGCACAACAGCGTTAGCGGCGATTAACAGCGATCGAACAGCGGCATAACAGCGGCATAACAGCGGCATAACAGCGCACAGACGATACAACGGCGATACAACAGCGACATAACAGCGGCATAACAGCGGCATAACATAACAGCGGCATAACAGCAGCGGCATAACAGCGGCATAACAGCGGCATAACAGCGAGTGGCATAACAGCGGCATAACAGTTACGGCATAACAGCGGCATTAACAGCGATTAATAACAGCGCCATAACAGCGGCATAACAGCGGCATAACAGTCAACAGCGGCAACATGGCATAACAGCGCCAGCGGCAATAACAGCGGCATAACAACAGCGGCATAACAGCGGCATAACAGCGGCATAACACGGGGGCATAGCAACAGCGGCAACAGCGGCATAACAGCGGCATAACAGCGGCATAACAGCGGCATAACAGCGGCAATAACAGCGGCATAACAGCATACAGGCATACAACAGCGGCATAACAGCGATCTAACAGCGGCATAACAGCGGCATAACAGCGCTGGGCATAACAGCGAACAACAGCGGCATAACAGCGGCATAACAGCGTTAGTGGCAAGATGGCATAACAGCGGCATAACAGCGGCATAACAGCGTTACGGCACATAACAGCGGCATAACAGCGGCACAACAACAACAGTGGCATAACAGCGGCATAACAGCGGCATAACAGCGTTACAGTGATATAACAGCGACATAACAGCGGCATAACAGCGATATAACAGCGGCATAACAGCGTTAGTGGCATAACATTGGCATACTAGTGTTAGTGGCATAACAGCGACATAACAGGTGCCTGCACCAACTGTAAGTCGGCTGGATAAGGCAAACGAACAGCGCAAACGTAAACAACAGTTAGTGGCATAACAGCGGCATAACAAAGATTTAAGGCATAACACCGATAACAGCGATATAACAGCGGCAACAGACATAACAGCGGCATAACAGCGTGCATATGAACAGACCGACATAACAGCGGCAAAACAGCAGGCATAACAGCGACATAACAGCGGCATAACAGCGGCATAACAAAGCCAGCGGCATAACAGCGGCATAACAGCGGCATAACAGCGGCATAACAGCGTTACGGCATAACAGCACACACAGGACATAACATGACATAACAGCGGCATAACAGCGGCATAACAGCAAAGGCATAACAGCGGCACAGCAGCGCCATAACATAACATAACAGCGGCATAACAGCGGCATAACAGCGTTAGCGGCATAACAGCGGCATAATAACAGCGGCATAACAGCGGCATAACAGACATAACAGGCATAACAGCGGCATAACAGCGGCATAACAGCAGCGGCATAACAGCGATATAACAGCGCCAGCGGCATAACAGCGGCATAACAGCGCCAGCGGCATAACAGCGGCATAACAGCGGCATAACAGCGACAATCAGCGGCAACAACAGCGGCATAACAGCACAGCGGCATAACAGCGGCATAACAGCGGCGATTATAACAGCGACATAACAGCGGCATAACAGCGGCGATAACAGCGGCATAACAGCGGCATAACAGCGGCATAACAGTGGCATAACAGCGGCATAACAGCGCATAACAGCGGCATAACAGCGGCATACACGATAACAGCGGCATAACAGCGACATAACAGCGGCATAACAGCGGCATAACAGCGTTAGCGGCATAACAGCGGCATAACAGCGCCAGCGGCATAACAGCGGCATAACAGCGGCAGTGGCATAACAGCGGCATAACAGCGCTCATAAGAGCCGATTATAACAGCGGCAAATTAACAGCGATTATAACAGCGATACAACAGCGGCATAACAGCGGCATAACAGTGGCATAACAGCGGCATAACAGCGACATAACAGCGGCATAACAGCGTTAGTGGCATAACAGCGGCATAACAGCAGCGATATAACAGCGGCATAACAGCGCCAGCGGCATAACAGCGCCAGTGGCATAACAGCGGCATAACAGGCATAACAGCCAGCGGCATAACAGCGGCATAACAGCGGCATAACAGCCAGGCCATAACAGCGGCATAACAGCGCCAGTGGCATAACAGCGGCATAACATGACATAACAGCGCCATAACAGCGCCATAACAGCGGCATAACAGCGGCAGTGGCATAACAGCGATTAACAGCGACATAACAGCGATAACAGCGGCATAACAGCGGCATAACAGCAGCCAGTGGCATAACAGCGGACATAACAGCGACATAACAGCGGCATAACAGCGGCATAACAGCGGCATAACAGCGGCATAACAGTTAGTTGCATAACAGCGATTATAACAGCGTTAGTGGCATAACAGCGGCACAGCGCCATTACAGCGCATATTTACAGACGCTCTTATCCAGAGGACTTACAAATTGGGCATTCACCTTATGACATCCAGTAGAATAGTCACTTTACAATAGTGCATCTAAATCTTAAAGGGGGGTGAGAAGGATTACTTATCCTATCCTAGGTAATTCCTTAAAGATGTGGGGTTTCAGGAGCTCCGGAAGGTGGTGATTGATAACAGTCCTGGCGTGAGGGAGTATAATAGTGGCATAACAGCGGCATAATAGTGTTAGTGGCATAACAGCGTTAGTGGTAACAGCGGCATAACAGTGGCATAACAGCGTTAGCATAACATAACAGCGGCATAACAGTGGCATAACAGTAACAGCGGCATAACAGTTAGTGGCATAACAGCGGCATAACAGCGGCATAACAGCGCCAGCGGCATAACAGCGATTACAACAGCGGCATAACAGCGGCACAACAGCGCCAGCGGCATAACAGCGGCACAACAGCGCGGCATAACAGCACAGTGGCATAACAGCGGCATAACAGCGGCACAGCGGCATAACAGCGGCATAACAGCGCCAGCGGCATAACAGCGGCATAACAGCGGCATAACAGTAACAGCGGCATAACAGCGACATAACAGCGGCATAACAGCGACATAACAGCGGCATAACAGCGTTACAGCGACATAACAGCGATAACAGCGGCATAACAGCGATTATTAACAGCGGCCATAACAGCGATACAACAGCGGCACAACAGCGGCATAACAGCGTCACGGCATAACAGCGATTAACAGCGGCATAACAGCGGCATAACAGCGCCAGTGGCATAACAGCGGCATAACAGCGGCATAACAAATGCATAACAGCGGCATAACAGTTAGTGGCATAACAGCGGCATAACAGCGGCATAACAGCGGCATAACAGCGCCAGCGGCATAACAGCGGCACAACCAGCGCCATAGCGGCATAACAGCGATATAACAGCGGCATAACAGCGCCAGCGGCATAACAGCGGCATAACAGCGGCATAACAGCGGATAACAGCGACATAACAGCGGCAACAACAGCGGGCAACAGCGACATAACAGCGGCATAACAGCGGCATAACAGCGGCATAACAGCGGCACAACAGCGATACAACATCGATTATAACAGCGGCATAACAGCGATTGGCTAACAGCGGCATAACAGCGCCAGTGCCATAACAGCGATATTAACAGCGGCATAACAGCGGCATAACAGATTATAACAGCGACATAACAGCGGCATAACAGCGGCATAACAGCGTTACGGCATAACAGCGCCATAGCGATTATAACACCTGGCATAACAGCGATAACAGCGGCATAACAGCGGCATAACAGCGGCATAACAGCGTGTATAGGGCATAACAGCGGCATAACAGCGGCATAACAGCGGCATAACAGCGCGCATAACAGCGGCATAACAGCGATACAACAGCGCCAGCGGCATAACAGCGGCAGCGGCATAACAGCACAACAGCGCATAACAGCGGCATAACAGCGGCATAACAGCGGCATAACAGCGCCAGCGGCATAACAGCGACATAACAGCGGCGGCATAACAGCGGCATAACAGCGCCAGTGGCATAACAGCGGCATAACAGCGGCACAACATACATAACAGCTGGCATAACAGCGCATATAACAGTGGCATAACAGCAGCGGCATAACAGCGGCATAACAGCGCCACGGCATAACAGCGGCATAACAGCGGCATAACAGCGGCACAACAGTGGCGGCATAACAGCGGCATAACAGCGGTATAACAGCGGCATAACAGCGGCATAACAGCGATTAACAGCGGCATTAACAGCGACATAACAGCGGCATAACAGCGGCATAACAGCGCCAGCGGCATAAGATGGCATAACAGCGGCATAACAGCGGCATAACAGCGTCAGCGGCATAACAGCGGCATAACAGCGGCATAACAGCGTTAGCGGCATAACAGCGGCATAACAGCGGCATAACAGCGGCACATGATTAACAGCGACATAACAGCGGCATAACAGCGACATAACAGCGGCATAACAGCGTTAGTGGCATAACATGGCATACCAGCGTTAGTGGCATAACAGCGGCATAACAGGTGCCTGCAACCACCTGTGGCATATAAGAGCGGCAAATGACTTAAATGTAAATGTAAATAATAGTGTTAGTGGCATAACAGCGGCATAACAGTGTTATAGTGACAACTGATATAACAGTGATATAACAGTGGGCAACAGAGATATAACAGCGGCATAACAGCGGCTATTGATATAACACCGATATAACAGTGGCAAAACAGCCAGTGCCATAACAGTGACATAACAGCGGCATAACAGCGGCATAACAGTTACAGGCATAACAGCGATTACAACAGCGGCATACAACAACAGCGGCATAACAGCGCCAGCGGCATAACAGTGGCATAACAGTGATAACATCGACATAACAGCGACATAACAGCGGCATAACAGCGGCATAACAGCGCAGCGGCACAACAGCAGGCAACAGGCATAACACAACAGCGGCATAACAGCGGCATAACAGCGGCACAACAGCGTAGTGGCATAACAGCGATACATAACAGCGATTGACATAACAGCGCTCATAACAGTAACAGCGGCATAACAGCGCCAGCGGCATAACAGCGGCATAACAGCCAGTGGCATAACAGCGGCATAACAGCCAGCGGCATAACAGCGGCATAACAGCGGCATAACAGCGGCACAACACAATAACACAGCGGCATAACACAGTGGCATAACAGCGGCATAACAGCGAGCGCATAACAGCGGCATAACAGCGGCATAACAGCGGCATAACAGCGCCAGCGATTACAACAGCGGCATAACAGCGATATAACAGCGGCATAACAGCGGCACAACAACAGCGGCACAACAGCGGCATAACAGCGGCATAACAGCGGCATAACAGCGTTAGTGGCATAACAGCGGCATAACAGCGGCATAACAGCGGCATAACAGCGGCATAACAGCGGCATAACAGCGGCATAACAGCCAGTGGCATAACAGCGGCATAACAGCGGCATAACAGCGCCGCGATTATTAACAGCGATTATTAACAGCGGCATAACAGCGACATAACAGTGGCATAACAGCGTTAGTGGCATATAGCAGTTAGTGGCATAACGATATAACAGCGGCACTGTAACTGGATAAGAGCGTCTGCTAAATGACATAAATGTAAATGTAAATAATAGTGTTAGTGGCATAACAGTGGCATAACAGCGGCACAGTGATACAACACCGATTATTAACAGCGATATAACAGCGGCAACAGAGATTAACAGCGGCATAACAGCGGCACGAACAGCGATTAACAGCGGCAAAACAGCGGTGCCATAACAGCGGCATAACAGCGGCATAACAGCGGCATAACAGTAACGGCATAACAGCGATTAACAGCGGCATAACAGCGGCATAACAGCAGTGGATAACAGCATAGGGCATAACAGCGATGATAACAGCGGCATAACAGCGGCATAACAGCGGCATAACACAGCGGCATAACAGCGCAGCACATAACAGCGCGGCATAACAGCGGCATAACAGCGGCATAACAGCGGTCACGGGGCATAACAGCGGCATAACAGCGTTTAGTGGCATAACAGCGGCATAACAGCGGCATAACAGTGCCATAACAGCGGCATAACAGCGGCATAACAGTTAGTGGCATAACAGCGACATAACAGCGTTAACAGCGGCATAACAGCGGCATAACAGAGTGGCATAACAGCGGCATAACAGCGGCATAACAACGCATAACAGCGGCACAACAGCGCCAGCGGCATAACAGCGTTAACAGCGGCACAACAGCGGCATAACAGCGTTGAAGTGCCATAACAGCGGCATAACAGCGGCATAACAGCGGCATAACAGCGATAACAGCGGCATAACAGCGGCATAACAGCGATATAACAGCGGCACAACAGCGGCATAACAGCGCTTAACACGGCATAACAGCGATTACAACAGCGGCATTAACAGCGGCAACATAACAGCGGCATAACAGCGGCATAACAGCGGCATAACAGCGCATTAACAGCGGCACAACAGCGGCATAACAGCCAGCGGCATAACAGCGGCATAACAGCGGCATAACAGCGCCATATGATAACAGCGACATAACAGCGGCATAACAGCGATAATAACAGCGGCATAACAGCATAACAGCGGCATAACAGCGGCACACCAGCGCCAGCGGCATAAACAGCGGCATAACAGGCGGCATTAAACACCGTCAGTCGCTCCTGATAAGAGCCAGTCTGCTAAATGACTTAAATGCGTAAATAACAGTGTTAGTGGTATAACAGTGGCATAACAGCGTGATATAATACTGATATAATAGTGATATAACAGCGGGTAATAGAGATATAATAGTGGCATAACAGCGGATACAACGGCATAACAGCGGCATTAACAGCGGCATAACAGCGGCATAACAGCGTCAGCGGCACAACAGCGGCATAGCAGCGCCATAACAGCGCCAGCGGCATAACAGCGGCATAACAGCGGCATAACAGCGCTCAGCGGCATAACAGCGGCACAACAGCGGCATAACAGCGGCATAACAGCGATATACAACAGCGATTATAACAGCGACATAACAGCGGCATAACAGCGGCATAACAGCGCCAGCGGCATAACAGCGATATTAACACCGCTAGCGGCATAACAGCGGCATAACAGCGTGGCAGCGGCATTAACAGCGGCATAACAACGACAACACTGGCACAACAGCGCCAGCGGCACAATAACAGCGGCATAACAGCGGCACAACAGCGGCATAACAGCGGCACAACAGCGGCAGACATAAACAGCGGCATAACAGCGGCACAACACAGCGGCACAACAGCGGCAACACAGCGGCATAACAGCGATTAACATAACAGCGGCCATAACAGCGGCACAACAGCGGCATAACAGCGCCAACAGCGGCATAACAGCGACATAACAGCGCCAGCATAACAGCGGCACAACATGGCACAACAGCGGCATAACAGCGGCATAACACAGCGGCATTAACAGCGGCATAACAGCGGCATAACAGCGGCATTAACAGCGGCATAACAGCGGCATAACAGCGGCATAACACAACAGCGATATTAACAGCGGCATAACAGCGATTAACAGCGGCATAACAGCGGCATAACAGCGCCAGCGGCATAACAGCGGCATAACAGCGGCATAACAGCGGCATAACAGCGCTAGTGGCATAACAGTGGCATAACAGCGGCATAACAGCGGCATAACAGCGCGGCATAACAGCGGTAACAGCGGCATAACAGCGCCAGTGGCATAACAGTGGCATAACAGCGGCATAACAGCGGCATAACAGCGATATAACAGCGGCATAACAGTGACATAACAGCGGCATAACAGCGTTAGTGGCATAACAGCGGCATAACAGTTAGTGGCATAACAGCGGCATAACAGTGCCAGTAACAGCGGCATAACAGCGCTTCCGACAAGACAGCGGCATAAAGCGGCATAAATGTAAAATGCGGCATAACAGCGGCATAACAGCGGCATAACAGCGATACAACAGTGGCATAACAGTGGCACAACAGCGGCATAACAGTGGCATAACAGCGATAGTGGCATAACACGGATATAACAGTGGCAAAACAGCGGCATAACAGCGATATAACAGCGGCATAACAGCGGCATAACAGCGTTAGTGGCATAACAGCGAATTAACAGCGGCATAACAGCGGCATAACACAGCGGCATAACAGCGCCTGGCATAACAGCGGCATTAACAGCGGCATTAACAGCGGCATAACAGCGTTAGCGGCATAACAGCGGCATAACAGCGCCATAACAGCGCCAGTGGCAACAACAGCGGCATAACAGCGGCACAACAGCGCTAGCGGCACAACAGCGGCATAACAGCGATATTAACAGCGTCATAACAGCGGCATAACAGCGGCATAACAGTTAGTGGCATAACAGCGCATAACAGCGTTAGTGGCATAACAGCGGCATAACAGTTAGCGGCATAACAGCGGCATAACAGCGGCATAACAGCGGCAGCGGCTGCATAACAGCATAACAGTGACATAACAGCGCATAAGTGGCATAACAGTGGCATAACAGCGTCAATTACTGGCATAACAGTGGCATAACAGCGGCATAACAGCGGCATAACAGCCATAGCGGCATAACAGCGGCATAACAGATTAACAGCGGCATAACAGCGGCATAACAGCGCTCACGGCATTAACAGCGGCATAACAGCGGCATAACAGCGTCAGATGGCATAACAGCGGCATAACAGCGGCACAACAGCGCCAGACATAACAGCGGCATAACAGCGGCATAACAGCAGCGGCATAACAGCGGCATAACAGCGGCATAACAGCGCATATGATTAACAGCGATAACAGCGGCATAACAGCGGCATAACAGCGGCATAACAGTTAGTGGCATAACATTGGCACACCACAGTGGCATAACAGCGTATAACAGGTTACAATTGCACCACCTGTACAGTCGCTCTGGATAAGAGCTCTGGCAAATGGACTTAAATGTAAATGTAAATAATAGTGTTAGTGGTATAATAGTGGCATAATAGTGTTATAGTGATATAACACTGATATAATAGTGGCATAACAGTGGTGTAACAGAGATATAACAGTGGCATAACAGCGTTATACAGCGGCATTACACCGATTATAACAGCGGCAAAACAGCAAGAAGCGGCATAACAGCGATATAACAGCGGCATAACAGCGGCATAACAGCGTTAGCGGCATAACAGCGACATAACAGCGGCATAACAGCGGCATAACAGTTAACGGCATAACAGCGTTACAGCGACATAATCGATATTAACAGCGGCATTAACAGCGGCATAACAGCGGCATAACAGCGATTAACGGCATTAACAGCGGCACAGCAGCGCCATAACAGCGCCAGCGGCATAACAGCGGCATAACAGCGGCATAACAGCGTTAGCGGCATAACAGCGGCATAACAGCGTTAGTGGCATAACAGCGATTAACAACATGATAACAGCGCCATAACAGCGGCATAACAGCGGCATAACAGCCAGCGGCACAACAGCGGATAACAACAGCGGCATAACAGCGGCATAACAGCGATTAGCGGCATAACAGCGGCATAACAGCGGCATAACAGCCGCACAACAGCGGCATAACAGCGCCAGCGGCATAACAGCGCAGCGGCATAACAGCGGCATAACAGCGGCGGCATAACAGCGGCATAACAGCGGCATAACAGCGGCATAACAGCGTCAGCGGATTAACAGCGGCATAACAGCGATATTAACAGCGGCACAACAGTGGCATAACAGCGCGGCATAACAGCATAACAGCAGCGGCATAACAGCGGCATAACAGTTACGGCATAACAGCGGCATAACAGCGTCACATAACAGCGGCATAACAGCGGCATAACAGCGCCAGTGGCATAACAGCGGCATAACAGCGGCATAACAGCGATACGACATAACAGCGATTATAACAGCGGCATAACAGCGACATAACAGCGGCATGACACAAACAGCGGCATAACATTGGCACACCAGCCAGCGGCATAACAGCGATATTAACAGGTGCCTGCAACCAACCAGTCGCCCTGATAAGAGCGTCTAAACGACTAAATGTAAATGTAAATACAGCGTTAGTGGCATAACAGCGGCATAACAGTTATAGTGATATACACCGATTATTAACAGCGATATAACAGTGATGTAACAGATTATAACAGTGGCATAACAGTGCCATAAGTGATTAACAGCGGCATAACAGCGATACAACAGCGGCATAACAGTGGCATAACAGCGTTAGTGGCATAACAGCGGCACAGCATGCCATAACAGCGTTAGCGGCATAACAGCGGCATAACAGCGGCATAACAGCGCGGCATTAACAGCGGCATAACAGCGCCAGCGGCATAACAGCGATTACAACAGCGACACAACAGCCATAACAGCGGCATAACAGCGGCATAACAGCGTTATGGCATAACAGCGATTACAACGTTTCAGCGGCATAACAGCGGCATTAACAGCGCCAGCGGCATAACAGCGGCACAACAGCGACAATCATCAACATAACAGCGCCAGCGGCACAACAGCGCCAGCGGCATAACAGCGGCATAACAGCGCCACGGCATAACAGCGGCATAACAGCGGCACAACATGATTATTAACAGCGGCATAACAGCGATATTAACAGCGGGCATTAACAGCGTCAGTGGCATAACAGCGGCATTAACAGCGGCATAACAGCGGCATAACAGAAGTCAGCGGCACAAGATGGCATAACAGCGGCATAACAGCGGCATAACAGCGTCACGGCATAACAGCGGCATAACAGCGGCATAACAGTGCCAGTGGCATAACAGCGGCATAACAGCGCCACAGCGATTATAACAGCGATACAACAGCGGCATAACAGCGACATAACAGCGGCATAACAGTTAGTGGCATAACATTGGCATAACAGCGTTAGTGGCATAACAGCGATATAACAGGTGCTGCAATAACAGCGGCATAAGAGCTCTGCTAAATGACTAAATGTAAAAATGTAAATAATAGTGTTAGTGGTATAACAGTGGCATAACAGTTATAGTGATATAACACTGATATAATAGTGATATAACAGTGGTGTAACAGAGACATAACAGTGGCATAACAGCATAGTGATATAACACCGATATAACAGCGGCAAAACAGTCAGTGCCATAACAGCGATTACAACAGCGGCATAACAGCGGCATAACAGTTAGCGGCATAACAGCGACATAACAGCGGCATAACAGCGGCATAACAGCGGCATAACAGCGTTAAGCATAACAGCGGCATAACAGCGATACAATCGATTAACAGCGGCATAACAGCGGCATAACAGCGATCATTAACAGTGGCATAACAGCGGCATAACAACAGTTAGCGGCATAACGGCATACATAACAGCGATTACAACAGCGGCATAACAGCGGCATAACAGCGCCAGCGGCATAACAGCGGCATAGCAGCGCATAACAGCGTTAGCGGCATAACAGCGGCACAACAGCGGCATAACAGGCATAACAGCGGCATAACAGCGCTGGTATAACAGCGACATAACAGCGATATAACAGTGCCATAACAGCGGCATAACAGCGGCATAACAGCCAGCGGCATAACAGCGACATAACACAGCGGCATAACAGCGGCATAACAGCATAGCGGCATAACAGCGGCACATAACAGTGGCATACACAACACAACATCATACAACAGCGCAGCGGCACAACAGCAGCGGCATAACAGCACAACAGTCAGCCACTGCATAACAGCGGTACAACAGCACAACAGCGGCACAACAGCGCCATGCGATAACAGCGGCATAACAGCGACACAACAGCGGCATAACAGCGGCATAACAGCGTCAGCGGCATTAACAGCGGCATTAACAGCGGCATAACATGGCATAGCAGGCATAACAGCGGCATAACAGCGGCATAACAGCGCCAGCGGCATAACAGCGGCATAACAGCGGCATAACAGCGGCATAACAGCGGCATAACAGCGGCATAACAGCGCCATACAGCGAACAACAGCGACATAACAGCGGCACAACAGCGCAACAGTGGCATAACAGTTAGTGGCATAACATTGGTACACCAGTTAGTGGTATAACAGTGATATAACAGGTGCCTAACCACCTGTAAGTCGCCTGATAAGAGCGTCTGCAAATGACTTAAATGTAAATGTAAATAATAGCGTTAGTGGCATAATAGTGGCATAACAGTGCTATAGCGGATATAACACTGATTATAACAGTGATATAACAGCGGTGCACAGAGACATAACAGTGGCATAACAGTGTCATAGCGGCATAACACCGACATAACAGTGGCAAAACAGTTAGTGCCATAACAGCGACATAACAGCGGCATAACAGCGGCATAACAGCGTTAGCGGTAATAACAGCGCACGAACAGCGGCATAACAGCGGCATAACAGCGCAGAATGGCATAACAGCGCTCATATGATTAACACCGATTACAACAGGCATAACAGCGGCATAACAGCGGCATAGCAGCGTCAGCGGCATAACAGCGGCATAGCAGCACATAACAGCGGCATAACAGCGGCATAACAGCGGCATAACAGCGCCAGCGGCATAACAGCGGCATAACAACAGCGGCATAACAGCGACATAACAGCGTCATTAACAGCGGCATTAACAGCGGCATAACAGCGCTAGCGGCATAACAGCGATTTAACAGCGCCAGAGCGGCACAACAGCGGCATTAACAGCGGCATAACAGCGGCATAACAGCGGCATAACAACGATAATCACGGCATAACAGCGGCATAACAGCGCCAGCGGCACAACAGCGGCATAACAGCCATAACAGCGGCATAACAGTGGGCATAACAGCGGCATTAACAGCGCCATAGCAGCGGCATAACAGCGGCATAACAGCGATTACAACAGCGGCATAACAGCGGCATAACCGTTTAAATGCATAACCGATTCAACAGCGGCAGCGGCATAACAGCCAGTGGCATAACAGTGGCATAACAGCGCATAATCAGTGGCACAACAGCGGCATAACAGCGTTGAAGTGGCATAACAGCGGCATAACAGCGGCATAACAGCGTTTACAGCGATTATTAACAGCGATTTAACAGCGGCATAACAGCGATTAATAACAGCGGCATAACAGCCAGTGGCATAACACAGTGGCATACCAGTGTCGTTAGTGGCATAACAGCGGACATAACAGGTGTTTGCACCACTCCTGTAAGTCGCCCTGATAAGAGCCGTCCGCTAAAACGATCTTAAATGTAAATGTAAATAATAGTGCTAGTGGTATTAACAGCGGCATAACAGTGCTTATAGGATATAACATCGATAACAGCGACATAACAGCGGTGCACAGATGATATAAACAGCGGCATAACAGCGTTACAGCGATTATTAACACCGATTAACAGCGATTAACAGCGGCACAACAGCGGCATTAACAGCGTTAGTGGCATAACAGCGGCATAGCAGCGCCATAACAGCGTTTAGCGCGGCATTAACAGCGGCATTAACAGCGGCATAACAGCGTCAGCGGCATAACAGCGGCATAACAGCGCAGTGGCATAACAGCGGATTAACAGCGATTATTAACAGTTACAACAGTGGCACAACAACAGCGGCACAACAGCGTCAGCGGTATAACAGCGATTACAACAATCGCTAGTGGCATAACAGCGGCATAACAGTGCCAGGCGGCATTAACAGTGGCATAATTGAAATGGCCACTGGCAATAACAGTGGCATTAACAGCGTCAGTGGCATAACAGCGTCAGGCGGCATTAACAGCGGCATAACAGCGGCATAGTGTAGCGGCATAACAGTGCTAGTGGCATAACATGGCATAACAGTCATATGATTATTAACAGCGGCATAATGAGCGATTACTAACAGCGGCATAACAGCGGCATTAACAGCGTTACGGCATAACAGCGATACAACAGCGGCACAACAGCGGCATAACAGCGTCATGGCAAGATGGCATAACAGCGGCACACAGCGGTAACAGCGCCAGCGGCATTAACAGCGGCACAACAGCGGCATAACAGCGCAACATGGCACAACAGCGGCATAACAGCGCTCATAGCGACATAACAGCGATTATAACAGCGGCATAACAGCGATTATAACAGCGGCACAACAGCGCCAGTGTATAACACTGGCACACCAGCGTCAGTGGCATAATAGTGATATAACAGGTGCTCTGCAACTTCCTGTAAGTCGCCTGGATAAGAGCCCTCTGCAAAATGACTTAAAATGTAAATGTAACAATAGTTAGTGGCATAAATAGTGCATAACAGTGTTACAGTGATATGTAACACCTGATATATGAGCTGGCATAACAGCGGTGCAACAGACATACAGCGGCATTAACAGCGCTTCAGTGGCATTAACATTGACATAACAGCGGCAAAAATATAACAGGTGCCAGCTTGTAAGCAGCGACGATAACAGCGGCACAACAAATGTAAATGTAAATAATAGTTAGTGGCATTTGGCATAACAACAGCGATTAACTGCCAACAGTGGTGCAACAGAGATAGTGGCATAACAGTGCTACAGAAGGATAATAACGAGCGATATTAACAGCAAAACAGCGCCACACAATGAGGATAACACCGATATTAACAGCGGATTTAACAAAGGACATACAGCGATTATTAACAGCGGCATAACAGCGGCATAACAGCGTTCACGCATTAACAGCGATTACAATCAATCGACATAACATTATTAACAGCGGACAATCAACAGCGGCACAAGAGCACAGCGGCATTAACAGCGGCACAACAGCGGCATAACAGCGCCAGCAGCACAACAGCGGCACACGAGCGGCATAACAGAGGGCGGCATTAACATGGAACAGAAAGGATATTAACAGCGCTCATAACAGCGGCACACAGCGGCATTAACAGCGCCAGCGGCACACAATCATGATTATTAACAGCGTTAGCGGCACAACAGCGGCACAACAGCAAACAGCGCACAACGAGGGCATTAACAGTGGCATCAACAGTGGCATTAACACTGGCATACCATCGTATTAACAGCGTTGAAGTAATAACAGCCAGTGGCACAACAGCGGCATAACAGCGTCACGGCACAACAGCGGCATTAACAGCGGCATAACAGCGGCACAACATGCCATAAGCGATTGCATTAACAGCGGCATAACAGCGATTATTAACAGCGGCATAACAGCGGCATAACAGCGTTGATTGCATAACAGCGATACAACAGCGGCATTAACAGCGGCATAACAGCGTTAGTGGCATAACAGGCGGCATTAACAGCGGCATAACAGCGGCAATAACAGCGCCACGGCATAACAGCGGCACAACAGCGGCATAACAGCGCCACGTCGGCATAACAGTGGCATAACAGCGGCATAACAGCGTTAGATATAACAGGCATAACAGCGGCATAACAGCGGCATAACAGTGGCATAACAGTTAGTGGCATAACATTGGCATACCAGTTAGTGGCATAACAGCGATATAACAGGTGCTCTGGTAACCAATCTGTAAGTCTCCTGATTAAGAGCCGTCTCGCAAAATGACTAAAATGTAAACGTAAATAATAGTGTTAGTATTAACAGCGGCATAACAGCACTATATGACATAACACCGGATATAACAGTGATATAACAGCGGTGCAATTAGAGAGATACAACAGTGGCATAACAGCGCTATAGTGATTACAACGATATTAACAGTGGCAAAAACAGCGTTAGTACTCATAACAGTGACAATAACAGTGGCATAACAGCGGCATAACAGTTGAATGCGCATAACAGCGATACAACAGTATTAACAGTGGCATAACAGCAAGTTAGCGGCATAACAGCGTCATCAGCGATTATTAACATCGACATAACAGCGACATAACAGCGGCATAACAGCGGCATAACAGCGCCAGTGGCATAACAGCGGCATAGCAGTACATAACAGCGCCAGCGGCATAACAGCGGCATAACAGCGGCATAACAGCGTTAGCGGCACAACAGCGGCATAACAGCGTCAGTGGCATAACAGCGATTACAACAGGACATAACAGTGCCATAACAGCGGCACAACAGCGGCATAACAGCGCCAGCGGCATAACAGCGATACAACAGCGTCAGCGGTACAACAGCGGCATAACAGCGTTAGCGGCATAACAGCGGCATAACAGCGGCATAACAGCGCATACAGCGGCAATAACAGCGTCGGCATAACATGCTCAGTGGCATAACAGCGGCATAACAGCGCATGCATAACAGCGGCATAACAGCGGCATAACAGCGGCATAACAGCAACAGATGACTATAACAGCGGCATAACAGCGACATAACAGCGGCATAACAGCGGCATAACAGCGCACGGCACAACATGATACTAACAGCGGCATAACAGCGGCATAACAGCGTCAGTGGCATAACAGCGGCATAACAGCGCAATAATAACAGTGGCATAACAGCGGCATAACAGCGCCAAGTGGCACTAACAGCGGCATAACAGCGGCATAACAGCGCTACATGCATATCAACAGCGATATAACAGCGGCATAACAGTGACATAACAGCGGCATAACAGTGCTAGTGGCATAACACTGGCATAACCAGCGTTAGTGGCATAACAGCGACATAACAGGTGCCTGCAACCAACCTGCTAAGTCAGCCTGACAAGAGCCACCAAACGATCTAAATGCAACTGCAAACACAGTTAGTGGCATAACAGTGGCATAACAGCGCATATAATAACATCGACATAACAGCGACATAACAGTGGCGCAACAGACATAACAGCGGCATAACAGCTACAGCGACATAACAGCGATACTAACAGCGACATAACAGCGGCATAACAGCGGCATAACAGCGTTGAAGTGTCATAACAGCGGCATAACAGCGGCATAACAGCGTCAGCGGCACAACAGCATAACAGCGGCATAACAGCAGCCAGCGGCATAACAGCGGCATAACAGCGTTAAGCGGCATAACAGCGATACAACAGCGATTATAACAGCGCCATAACAGCGGCATAACAGCGGCATAACAGCTCATGGCACATATTACTATTGACACCATAGCGGCATAACAGCGGCATTAACAGCGACAGTGGCAATAACAGTGGCATAACAGCGATAACACGGCATAACAGCGCCAGCGGCATAACAGCTAGTGGCACAACAGCGGCATAACAGCGTCAGCGGCAATAACAGCGGCATAACAGCGGCATAACAGCGCCATATGACATAACAGCGGCACAACAGCGACATAACAGCGGCATAACAGCGCCACTAACAGCGTCAGCTGCACAACATGCGACTAACAGCGGCACAACAGCGGCATAACGAGCGTTAGTGGCATAAGATGCGTACAACAGCGGCATAACAGCGGCATAACAGCGTCAGCGGCATAACAGCGGCACAACAGCGACAATAGCGCTTGAATGCATAATAAGCACATAACAGCGCCATATGACATAACAGCGACACAACAGCGGCACAACAGCGATATAACAGCGGCACAACAGCGGCCAGCGGCATAACAGTGGCATACCAGCGTTAGTGGCATAATAGTGACATAACAGCGGCTCTGCAATAATCAGCGTCACTTGATAAGAGCGTCATAAACGACATAAATGCAACATGCAACAATAGCGTTAGTGGCATAACAGTGGCATAACAGCGCCAGCAGTATTAACAGCGATAACAACAGCGATTATATAACAGCGGCGCAACAGCGACATAACAGCGGCATAACAGCGCTACAAAGGACAACACCGACATAACAGCGGCAAAAACAGCGCTCAGTGGCATAACAGCGACATAACAGCGGCATAATAGAGCACAACAGTGCCAGCGGCATAACAGTCGCATTGATTAACAGCGGCATAACAGCGGCATAACAGCGGCATAACAGCGACGCGGCATAACAGCGCTATCATAAGCGGTATAAGCGATACACTGACATAACAGCGATTATAACAGCGGACATAACAGCTGGCATAACAGCGGCATAACAGCGCCAGACAGTGATTACAGCGATAACACCGATTACAACAGCGATATAACAGCGGCATAACAGCGGCATAACAGCGTTAGCGGCATAACAGCGGCATAGCAGCCATAACAGCGCTCAGCGGCATAACAGCGGCATAACAGCGGCATAACAGCGTCAGCGGCATAACAGCGGCACAACAGTTAGCACAGCAGCGATATAACAGCGATTACTAACAGTGCCATAACAGCGGCATAACAGAGCGGTACAATAACAGCGGCATAACAGCGATCATAACAGCGCCAGCGGCATAACAGCGGCATAACAGCGCTAGCGGCAAAGTATGAACAGCGGCATAACAAACGACAACACTGGCATAACACGCCAGTGGCATAACAGCGTTAGTGGCATAACAGCGGCATAACAGCGCTCACTGCACAACAGCGGCATAACAGCGGCATAACAGCTGGCACAACAGCGCCATATACAGCGTTAACAGCGGCATAACAAGCGATACAACAGCGCGCATAACAGCGGCATAACAGCGCACAACAGCGGTCGATAACAGCGGCATTAACAGCGCATTAACAGTGGCATACAACAGCGGCATAACAGCGGCATAACAGCGGCATAACAGCGCACGCATAACAGCGGCATAACAGTGGCATAACAGCGTTAGCGGCATAACAGTGGCATAACAGCGGCATAACAGCATTTACAGTGATATAACAGTGACATAATAGTGGCATAACAGCGGACATAACAGTGGCATAACAGCGTTAGTGGCATAACATTGGCATACCAGTGTTAGTGGCATAATAGAAAGGATGGTTAACAGGCAGTTTGCAACCAACCTGGAGCAACAATGCAACCGAACCTAGCTAATACCTG
>NW_026287755.1:0-5000 GCF_023373465.1 Oncorhynchus keta
CCTCTTCAATCCTCAGGAGGCTGAAGAAATTTGGCTTGTCACCGAAAACACTCACAAACTTCTACAGATGCACAATCGAGAGCATCCTGTCGGGGCTGTATCACCGCCTGGTACGGAAACTGCTCCTGCCAACAACTGTAAGGCTCTCCAGAGGGTAGTGAGGTTCTGCACAACGCATCACCGGGGCAAACTACCTGCCCTCCAGGACACCTACACCACCCGATGTTACAGGAAGGCCATAAAGATCATCAAGGACAACAACCACCCGAGCCACTGTCTGTTCACCCCGCTATCATCCAGAAGGCGAGGTCAGTACAGGTGAATCAAAGCTGGGACCGAGAGACTGAAAAACAGCTTCTATCTCAAGGCCATCAGACTGTTAAACAGCCACCACTAACATTGAGTGGCTGCTGCCAACACACTGACACTGACACTGACTCAACTCCAGCCACTTTAATAATGGAAAACTGGATGTAATAAATGTATCACTTTAAACAATTCCACTTTATATAATGTTTACATACCCTACATTACTCATCTCATATGTATATACTGTACTCTACTTGTGTGTAAGGTAGTTGTTGTGAAATTGTTAGGTTAGATTACTCATTGGTTATTAATGCACTGTCGGAACTAGATGCACAAGGATTTCGCTACTACGCATTAACATCTGCTAACCATGTGTATGTGACCAATAACATCTATTAACCATGTGTATGTGACCAATAACATCTGCTGACCATGTGTATGTGACCATTAACATCTGCTAACCATGTGTATGTGACCATTAACATCTGCTAACCATGTGTATGTGACCATTAACATCTGCTAACCATGTGTATGTGACCAATAACATCTGCTAACCATGTGTATGTGACCAATAACATCTGCTAACCATGTGTATGTGACCAATAACATCTGCTAACCATGTGTATGTGACCAATAACATCTACTAACCATGTGTATGTGACCAATAACATCTGCTAACCATGTGTATGTGACCAATAACATCTGCTAACCATGTGTATGTGACCAATAACATCTGCTAACCATGTGTATGTGACCAATAACATCTGCTAACCATGTGTATGTGACCAATAACATCTGCTAACCATGTGTATGTGACCAATAACATCTGCTAACCATGTGTATGTGACCAATAACATCTGCTAACCATGTGACCATTAACATCTGCTAACCATGTGTATGTGACCAATAACATCTATTAACCATGTGTATGTGACCAATAACATCTGCTAACCATGTGTATGTGACCAATAACATCTATTAACCATGTGTATGTGACCAATAACATCTGCTAACCATGTGTGTGTGACCAATAACATCTGCTAACCATGTGTGTGTGACCAATAACATCTGCTAACCATGTGACCATTAACATCTGCTAACCATGTGTATGTGACCAATAACATCTGCTAACCATGTGTATGTGACCAATAACATCTGCTAACCATGTGTATGTGACCAATAACATCTGCTAACCATGTGTATGTGACCAATAACATCTGCTAACCATGTGTATTTGACCAATAACATCTGCTAACCATGTGACCATTAACATCTGCTAACCATGTGTATGTGACCAATAACATCTATTAACCATGTGTATGTGACCAATAACATCTGCTAACCATGTGTATGTGACCAATAACATCTATTAACCATGTGTATGTGACCAATAACATCTGCTAACCATGTGTGTGTGACCAATAACATCTGCTAACCATGTGTGTGTGACCAATAACATCTGCTAACCATGTGACCATTAACATCTGCTAACCATGTGTATGTGACCAATAACATCTGCTAACCATGTGTGTGTGACCAATAACATCTGCTAACCATGTGTGTGTGACCAATAACATCTGCTAACCATGTGACCAATAACATCTGCTAACCATGTGTATGTGACCAATAACATCTGCTAACCATGTGTATGTGACCAATAACATCTGCTAACCATGTGTATGTGACCAATAACATCTGCTAACCATGTGACCATTAACATTTGCTAACCATGTGTATGTGACCAATAACATCTATTAACCATGTGTATGTGACCAATAACATCTGCTAACCATGTGTATGTGACCAATAACATCTGCTAACCTGAACTGAACTTACCTCCTGCCAAATATATGACAATATTAGAGACACATATTTCCCTCAGATTACACAGATCCACAAATCAATTTGAATACACTCCCATATCTACTGGGTGAAATTCCACAGTGTGCCATAACAGCAGCAAGATGTATGACCTGTTGCCACAAGAAAAGGTCAACCAGTGAAGAACAAACACAATTGTAAATACAACCCATATTTATGCTGATTTATTTAACTATTTGCACATCGTTGCAACACTGTATATTTATTTTATTTTTATTTCACCTTTATTTAACCAGGTAGGCTAGTTGAGAACACCTTTATTTAACCAGGTAGGCTAGTTGAGAACACCTTTATTTAACCAGGTAGGCTAGTTGAGAACACCTTTATTTAACCAGGTAGGCTAGTTGAGAACACCTTTATTTAACCAGGTAGGCTAGTTGAGAACACCTTTATTTAACCAGGTAGGCTAGTTGAGAACACCTTTATTTAACCAGGTAGGCTAGTTGAGAACACCTTTATTTAACCAGGTAGGCTAGTTGAGAACACCTTTATTTTAACCAGGTAGGCTAGTTGAGAACACCTTTATTTAACCAGGTAGGCTAGTTGAGAACACCTTTTATTTAACCAGGTAGGCTAGTTGAGAACACCTTATTTAACCAGGTAGGCTAGTTGAGAACACCTTTATTTAACCAGGTAGGCTAGTTGAGAACACCTTATTTAACCAGGTAGGCTAGTTGAGAACACCTAGGTAGGCTAGTTGAGAACACCTTTATTTAACCAGGTAGGCTAGTTGAGAACACCTTTATTTAACCAGGTAGGCTAGTTGAGATTTAACACAGGTAGGCTAGTTGAGAACACCTTTATTTAACCAGGTAGGCTAGTTGAGAAACACCTTTATTTAACCAGGTAGGCTAGTTGAGAACACCTTTATTTAACCAGGTAGGCTAGTTGAGAACACCTTTTATTTAACCAGGTAGGCTAGTTGAGAACACCTTTATTTAACCAGTAGGCTAGTTGAGAACACCTTTATTTAACCAGGTAGGCTAGTTGAGAACACCTTTATTTAAATTTCGTGGGGAAGAAGTTGAGAACACCTTTATTTAACCAGGTAGGCTAGTTGAGAACACTTTATTTAACCAGGTAGGCTAGTTGGAGAACACCTTTATTTCAGGTAGGCTAGTTGGAGAACACCTTTATTTAACCAGGTAGGCTAGTTGAGAACACCTTTATTTAACCAGGTAGGCTAGTTGAGAACACCTTTATTTAACCAGGTAGGCTAGCTGAGAACACCTTATTTAACCAGGTATGCTAGTTGAGGTACCTTTATTTAACCAGGTAGGCTAGTTGAGAACACCTTTATTTAACCAGGTAGGCCAGTTGAGAAACACCTTTATTTTAACCAGGTAGGCTAGTTGAGAACACCTTTATTTAACCAAGTAGGCTAGTTGAGAACACCTTTATTTAACCAGGTAGGCTGGTTGAGAACATATTTTTTAACCAGGTAGGCCAGTTGAGAACACCTTTATTTAACCAAGGTAGGCTAGTTGAGAACACCTTTATTTAACCAGGTGGGCTAGTTGAGAACACCTTTATTTAACCAGGTAGGCTAGTTGAGAACACCTTTATTTAACCAAGTAGGCTAGTTGAGAACACCTTTATTTAACCAGGTAGGCCAGTTGAGAACACCTTTATTTAACCAGGTAGGCCAGTTGAGAACACCTTTATTTAACCAGGTAGGCTAGTTGAGAACACCTTTATTTAACCAGGTAGGCCAGTTGAGAACACCTTATTTAACCATGGGAGGCCAGTTGAGAACACCTTTATTTAACCAGGTAGGCCAGTTGAGAACACCTTTATTCAACCAGGTAGGTTCGTTGAGAACACCTTTTATTTAACCAGGTAGGCCAGTTGAGAACACCTTATTCAACCAGGTAGGCCAGTTGAGAACACTAAACCAGGTAGGCTATTCTTTATTTAACCAGGTAGGCCAGTTGAGAACACCTTATTTAACCAGGCAGGCTAGTTGAGAACACCTTTATTTAACCAGGAGGCTAGTTGAGAACACCTTTATTTAACCAGGGAGGCTAGTTGAGAACACCTTTATTTAACCAGGTAGGCTAGTTGAGAACACCTTTATTTAACCAGGTAGGCTAGTTGAGAACACCTTTATTTAACCAGGTAGGCTAGTTGAGAACACCTTTATTTAACCAGGTAGGCTAGTTGAGAACACCTTTATTTAACCAGGTAGGCTAGTTGAGAACACCTTTATTTAACCAGGTAGGCTAGTTGAGAACACCTTTATTTAACCAGGGAGGCTAGTTGAGAACACCTTTATTTAACCAGGTAGGCTAGTTGAGAACACCTTTATTTAACCAGGTAGGCTAGTTAAGAACACCTTTATTTAACCAGGTAGGCTAGTTGAGAACACCTTTATTTAACCAGGTAGGCTAGTTGAGAACACCTTTATTTAACCAGGGAGGCTAGTTGAGAACACCTTTATTTAACCAGGGAGGCTAGTTGAGAACACCTTTATTTAACCAGGTAGGCTAGTTGAGAACACCTTTATTTAACCAGGTAGGCTAGTTAAGAACACCTTTATTTAACCAGGTAGGCTAGTTGAGAACACCTTTATTTAACCAGGTAGGCTAGTTGAGAACACCTTTATTTAACCAGGTAGGCTAGTTGAGAACACCTTTATTTAACCAGGTAGGCTAGTTGAGAACACCTTTATTTAACCAGGTAGGCTAGTTGAGAACACCTTTATTTAACCAGGTAGGCTAGTTGAGAACACCTTTATTTAACCAGGTAGGCTAGTTGAGAACACCTTTATTTAACCAGTGAATAGTTGAGAACATACAGCCCAACAGGTA
>NW_026287756.1:0-33035 GCF_023373465.1 Oncorhynchus keta
TTACATTTACATTTAAGTCATTTAGCAGACGCTCTTATCCAGAGCGACTTACAAATTGGTGCATACACCTTATGACAACCAGTGGAACAGCCACTTGCATCTAAATCTTGTTGGGGGAGAAGGGGGGTGAGAAGGATTACTTACCCTTACTTACCCTATCCTAGGTATTCCTTGAAGAGGTGGGGTTTCAGGTGTCTCCGGAAGGTGGTGATTGACTCCGCTGTCCTGGCGTCGTGAGGGAGTTTGTTCCACCATTGGGGGGCCAGAGCAGCGAACAGTTTTGACTGGGCTGAGGCGGGAACTGTACTTCCTCAGTGGTAGGGAGGCGAGCAGGCCAGAGGTGGATGAACGCAGTGCCCTTGTTTGGGTGTAGGGCCTGATCAGAGCCTGGAGGTACTGAGGTGCCGTTCCCCTCACAGCTCCGTGGCGAGCACCATGGTCTTGTAGCGGATGCGAGCTTCAACTGGAAGCCAGTGGAGAGAGCGGAGGAGCGGGGGTGACGTGAAGAGAACTTGGGAAGGTTGAACACCAGACGGGCTGCGGCGTTCTGGATGAGTTGTAGGGGTTTAATGGCACAGGCAGGGAGCCCAGCCAACAGCGAGTTGCAGTAATCAAGACGGGAGATGACAAGTGCCTGGATTAGGACCTGCGCCGCTTCCTGTGTGAGGCAGGGTCGTACTCTGCGGATGTTGTAGAGCATGAACCTACAGGAACGGGACACCGCCTTGATGTTAGTTGAGAACGTCAGGGTGTTGTCCAGGATCACGCCAAGGTTCTTAGCGCTCTGGGAGGAGGACACAATGGAGTTGTCAACCGTGATGGCGAGATCATGGAACGGGCAGTCCTTCCCGGGAGGAAGAGGAGCTCCGTCTTGCTGAGGTTCAGCTTGAGGTGGTGATCCGTCATCCACACTGATATGTCTGCCAGACATGCAGAGATGCGATTCGCCACCTGGTCATCAGAAGGGGAAAGGAGAAGATTAATTGTGTGTCGTCTGCATAGCAATGATAGGAGAGGCCATGAGGTTATGACAGAGCCAAGTAGGCTTGGTGTATAGCGAGAATAAGAGGGCCTAGAACAGAGCCCTGGGGACACCAGTGGTGAGAGCGCGTGGTGAGGGACAGATTCTCGCCACGCCACCTGGTAGGAGCGACCTGTCAGGTAGGACGCAATCCAAGCGTGGACGCGCCGGAGATGCCCAACTCGGAGAGGGTGGAGAGGAGGATCTGATGGTTCACAGTATCGAAGGCAGCCGATAGGTCTAGAAGGATGAGAGCAGAGGAGAGAGAGTTAGCTTTAGCAGTGCGGAGCGCCTCCGTGATACAGAGAAGAGCAGTCTCAGTTGAATGACTAGTCTTGAAACCTGACTGATTTGGATCAGAAAGGGTCATTCTGAGAGAGATAGCGGTAGAGCTGGCCAAGGACGGCACGCTCAAGAGTTTTGGAGAGAAAAAGAGAAGGGATACTGGTCTGTAGTTGTTGACATCGGAGGGATCGAGTGTAGGTTTTTCAGAAGGGGGTGCAACTCTCGCTCTCTTGAAGACGGGGAGGGACGTAGCCAGCGGTCAGGGATGAGTTGATGAGCGAGGTGAGGTAAGGGAGAAGGTCTCCGGAAATGGTCTGGAGAAGAGAGGAGGGGATAGGGTCAAGCGGGCAGGTTGTTGGGCGGCCGGTCGTCACAAGACGCGAGATTTCATCTGAGAGAGAGGGAGAAAGAGGTCAGAGCATAGGGTAGGGCAGTGTGAGCAGAACCAGCGGTGTCGTTTGACTTAGCAAACGAGGATCGGATGTCATCGACCTTCTTTCAAAATGGTTGACGAAGTCATCTGCAGAGAGGAGGAGGGAGGGGGGGATTCAGGAGGGAGGAGAAGGTGGCAAAGAGCTTCCTAGGGTTAGAGACAGATGCTTGGAATTTAGAATGGTAGAAAGTGGCTTTAGCAGCAGAAACAGAGGAGGAAAATGTAGAGAGGAAGGAGTGAAAGGATGCCAGGTCCGCAGGGAGGCGAGTTTTCCTCCATTTCCGCTCGGCTGCCCGGAGCCCTGTTCTGTGAGCTCGCAATGAGTCGTCGAGCCACGGAGCGGGAGGAGGACCGAGCCGGCCTGGAGGATAGGGGACATAGAGAGTCAAAGGATGCAGTAAGGGAGGAGAGGAGGGTTGAGGAGGCAGAATCAGGAGATAGGTTGGAGAAAGTTTGAGCAGAGGGGAAGAGATGATAGGATGGAAGAGGAGAGAGTAGCGGGGGAGAGAGCGAAGGTTGGGACGGCGCGATACCATCAGTAGGGGCAGTGTGGGAAGTGTTGGATGAGAGCGAGAGGGAAAAGGATACAAGGTAGTGGTCGGAGACTTGGAGGGGAGTTGCAATGAGGTTAGTGGAAGAACAGCATCTAGTAAAGATGAGGTCAAGCGTATTGCCTGCCTTGTGAGTAGGGGGAAGGTGAGAGGGTGAGGTCAAAAGAGGAGAGGAGTGGAATGAAGGAGGCAGAGAGGAATGAGTCAAAGGTAGACGTGGGGAGGTTAAAGTCGCCCAGAACTGTGAGAGGTGAGCCGTCCTCAGGAAAGGAGCTTATCAAGGCATCAAGCTCATTGATGAACTCTCCGAGGAACCTGGAGGGCAATAAATGATAAGGATGTTAAGCTTGAAAGGGCTGGTAACTGTGACAGCATGGAATTCAAAGGAGGCAATAGACAGATGGGTAAGGAGAAAGAGAGAAAGACCACTTGGGAGAGATGAGGATCCCGGTGCCACCACCCCGCTGACCAGAAGCTCTCGGGGTGTGCGAGAACACGTGGGCGGACGAGGAGAGAGCAGTAGGAGTAGCAGTGTTATCTGTGGTGATCCATGTTTCCGTCAGTGCCAGAAGTCAAGGGACTGGAGGGAGGCATAGGCTGAGATGAACTCTGCCTTGTTGGCCGCAGATTGGCAGTTCCAGAGGCTACCAGAGACCTGGAACTCCACGTGGGTCGTACGCGCTGGGACCACCAGGTTAGGGTGGACGCGGCCACGCGGTGTGGAGCGTTTGTATGGTCTGTGCAGAGAGGAGAGAACAGGATAGACAGACACATAGTTGACAGGCTACAGAAAAGGCTACGCTAATGCAAGGAAATTGGAATGACAAGCGGACTACACGTCTCGAATGTTCAGAAAGTTAAGCTTACGTAGCAAGAATCTTATTGACTAAAATTATTAAAATGATACAGTACTGCTAAAGTAGGCTAGCTGGCAGTAGCTGCGTTGTTGGCACTACACTAATCAAGTCGTTCCGTTGAGTGTAATAATTTCTACAGTGCTGCTATTCGGGGGGCTAGCTGGCTAGCTAGCAGTGTTGTTTACGTTACGTTGAGTTAAAATAACGACAATAGCTGGCTAGCTAACCTAGGAAATCGGTCTAGACTACACAATTATCTTTGAAACAAAGACGGCTATGTAGCTAGCTATGTAGCTAGCTACGATCAAACAAATCAAACCGTTGTACTGTAATGAAATGAAAATGTGATACTCCCTGACCCGGTGATTGAATTCGAATCAGTAGACGTGTGGTGACGTTGGCTAGCTGTTAGCTGTTAGCTGTTGGCTAGCTAGCAGAGTCTCCTACGTTAAGGACGACAAATAGCTGGCTAGCGAACCTCAGTGAATTAAGATAATCACTCCAAGGCTACACACACTGAACTACACAATTATCTTGGAAACAAAGACAGCTATGTAGCTAGCTAACACTGAACTAATCAAGTCGTACAGTTGAGTGAATAGCACTACAGTGATGCTAATCTGTGTGCGTTAGCTAGCGTTGCTAGCTCCTGGGCGAATAGCAGTGAAGGCTACGTTAGGGCGACGAAATACGAAATACGATAATTATGCAATTATCTCTGATACAAGGACGGCTATGTAGCTAGCTAAGAAGAATTGCTAAGATTATGTAGCTAGCTAACAGTAAACTAATCAAGTCGTACAGTTGAGTGAATAGCACTACAGTGATGCTAATCTGGTGCGTTAGCTAGCGTTGCTAGCTCCTGGGCGAATAGCAGTGAAGGCTACGTTAGGGCGACGAAATACGAAATACGATAATTATGCAATTATCTCTGATACAAGGACGGCTATGTAGCTAGCTAAGAAGAATTGCTAAGATTATGTAGCTAGCTAACAGTAAACTAATCAAGTCGTACAGTTGAGTGAATAGCACTACAGTGATGCTAATCTGTGTGCGTTAGCTAGCGTTAGCTAGCTCCTGGGCGAATAGCAGTGAAGGCTACGTTAGGGCGACGAAATACGATAATTATGCAATTATCTCTGATACAAGGACGGCTATGTAGCTAGCTAAGAAGAATTGCTAAGATTAGACAAATCAACCGTTGTACTATAATGAAATGTAATGAAAAAAAGTTATACAACCTGCAGAGCGAAGTGCGAATGCGACCGCTCGCTCCAACCAACTGACTCCCTATAGACCAGGTCAAATAGCACCCTATTCCTTATAGACCAGGTCAAATGGCACGCTATTCCCTAGACCAGGTCAAATAGCACCCTATTCCCTATAGACCAGGTCAAATGGCACCATATTCCCTATAGACCAGGTCAAATAGCACCATATTCCCTATAGACCAGGTCAAATGGCACCATATTCCCTATAGACCAGGTCAAATAGCACCATATTCCTATAGACCAGGTCAAATGGCACGCTATTCCCTAGACCAGGTCAAATAGCACCCTATTCCCTATAGACCAGGTCAAATGGCACCATATTCCTATAGACCAGGTCAAATAGCACCATATTCCCTATAGACCAGGTCAAATGGCACCATATTCCTATAGACCAGGTCAAATAGCACCATATTCCCTATAGACCAGGTCAAATGGCACCATATTCCTATAGACCAGGTCAAATAGCACCATATTCCCCTATAGACCAGGTCAAATGGCACCATATTCCCTATAGACCAGGTCAAATAGCACCATATTCCCTATAGACCAGGTCAAATGGCACCCTATTCCCTATAGACCAGGTCAAATAGCACCATATTCCCTATAGACCAGGTCAAATAGCACCCTATTCCTTATAGACCAGGTCAAATGGCACGCTATTCCCTAGACCAGGTCAAATAGCACCCTATTCCCTATAGACCAGGTCAAATAGCACCATATTCCCTACAGACCAGGTCAAATGGCACCCTATTCCCTACAGACCAGGTCAAATGGCACCATATTCCCTATAGACCAGGTCAAATGGCACCATATTCCCTATAGACCAGGTCAAATGGCACCATATTCCCTATAGACCAGGTCAAATGGCACCTATTCCTTATAGACCAGGTCAAATGGCACCATATTCCCTATAGACCAGGTCAAATGGCACCCTATTCCCTATAGACCAGGTCAAATGGCACCATATTCCCTATAGACCAGGTCAAATGGCACCATATTCCCTATAGACCAGGTCAAATGGCACCCTATTCGCTATAGACCAGGTCAAATGGCACCATACTCCCTATAGACCAGGTCAAATAGCACCCTATTCCTTATAGACCAGGTCAAATGGCACGCTATTCCCTAGACCAGGTCAAATAGCACCCTATTCCCTATAGACCAGGTCAAATGGCACCATATTCCTATAGACCAGGTCAAATAGCACCATATTCCCTATAGACCAGGTCAAATGGCACCATATTCCCTATAGACCAGGTCAAATAGCACCCTATTCCTTATAGACCAGGTCAAATGGCACCATATTCCCTATAGACCAGGTCAAATGGCACCTATTCCTACAGACCAGGTCAAATGGCACCATATTCCCTATTGACCAGGTCAAATGGCACCATATTCCCTATAGACCAGGTCAAATGGCACCATATTCCCTATAGACCAGGTCAAATGGCACCCTATTCCTTATAGACCAGGTCAAATGGCACCCTATTCCCTAGACCAGGTCAAATAGCACCCTATTCCCTATAGACCAGGTCAAATGGCACCATATTCCCTATAGACCAGGTCAAATGGCACCATATTCCCTATAGACCAGGTCAAATGGCACCATATTCCCTATAGACCAGGTCAAATAGCACCATATTCCCTATAGACCAGGTCAAATGGCACCCTATTCCCTATAGACCAGGTCAAATGGCACCCAATTCCCTATAGACCAGGTCAAATGGAACCCTATTCCCTATAGACCAGGTCAAATGGCACCATATTCCCTATAGACCAGGTCAAATGGCACCCTATTCCTTATAGACCAGGTCAAATGGCACCCTATTCCTAGACCAGGTCAAATAGCACCCTATTCCTATAGACCAGGTCAAATGGCACCATATTCCCTATAGACCAGGTCAAATAGCACCATATTCCCTATAAACCAGGTCAAATGGCACCATATTCCCTATAGACCAGGTCAAATAGCACCATATTCCCTATAGACCAGGTCAAATGGCACCTATTCCCTATAGACCAGGTCAAATGGCACCCTATTCCCTATAGCGGGGTGGTGGCACCGGGATCCTCATCTCTCCCAAGTGGTCTTTCTCTCTTCTCCTTACCCATCTGTCTATCGCCTCCTTTGAATTCCATGCTGTCACAGTTACCAGCCCTTTCAAGCTTAACATCCTTATCATTTATCGCCCTCCAGGTTCCCTCGGAGAGTTCATCAATGAGCTTGATGCCTTGATAAGCTCCTTTCCTGAGGACGGCTCACCTCTCACAGTTCTGGGCGACTTTAACCTCCCCAAGTCTACCTTTGACTCATTCCTCTCTGCCTCCTTCTTTCCACTCCTCTCCTCTTTTGACCTCACCTCTCACCTTCCCCCTACTCACAAGGCAGGCAATACGCTTGACCTCATCTTTACTAGATGCTGTTCTTCCACTAACCTCATTACGTAACTCCCTCCAAGTCTCCGACCACTACCTTGTATCCTTTTCCCTCTCGCTCTCATCCAACACTTCCCACACTGCCCTACTCCCGGATGGTATCGCGCCGTCCCAACCTTCGCTCTCTCTCCCCGCTACTCTCTCCTCTTCCATCCTATCATCTCTTCCCTCTGCTCAAACCTTCTCCAACCTATCTCCTGATTCTGCCTCCTCAACCCTCCTCTCCTCCCTTTCTGCATCCTTTGACTCTCTATGTCCCCTATCCTCCAGGCCGGCTCGGTCCTCCCCTCCGCCCTCCGTGGCCCGTGACTCATTGCGAGCTCACAGAACAGAGCTCCGGGCAGCCGAGCGGAAATGGAGGAAAACTCGCCTCCCTGCGGACCTGGCATCCTTTCACTCCCTCCTCTCTACATTTTCCTCCTCTGTCTCTGCTGCTAAAGCCACTTTCTACCATTCTAAATTCCAAGCATCTGCCTCTAACCCTAGGAAGCTCTTTGCCACCTTCTCCTCCCTTCTCCTCCCTCCTGAATCCTCCCCCACCCCCTCCTCCCTATAGACCAGGTCAAATAGCACCATATTCCCTATAGACCAGGTCAAATGTCACCATATTCCCTATAGACCAGGTCAAATGGCACCCTATTCCCTATAGACCAGGTCAAATGGAACCCTATTCCCTATAGACCAGGTCAAATGGCACCCTATTCCCTATAGACCAGGTCAAATAGCACCATACTCCCTATAGACCAGGTCAAATAGCACCATATTCCCTATAGACCAGGTCAAATGGCACCCTATTCCCTATAGACCAGGTCAAATGGCACCATATTCCCTATAGACCAGGTCAAATAGCACCATATTCCCTATAGACCAGGTCAAATGGCACCCTATTCCCTATAGACCAGGTCAAATGGCACCATATTCCCTATAGACCAGGTCAAATGGCACCCTATTCCCTATAGACCAGGTCAAATGGCACCATATTCCCTATAGACCAGGTCAAATGGCACCCTATTCCTTATAGACCAGGTCAAATGGCACCCTATTCCCTAGACCAGGTCAAATAGCACCCTATTCCCTATAGACCAGGTCAAATGGCACCATATTCCCTATAGACCAGGTCAAATGGCACCCTATTCCCTATAGACCAGGTCAAATGGCACCATATTCCCTATAGACCAGGTCAAATAGCACCCTATTCCCTATAGACCAGGTCAAATGGCACCATATTCCCTATAGACCAGGTCAAATGGCACCCTATTCCCTATAGACCAGGTCAAATAGCACCCTATTCCTTATAGACCAGGTCAAATGGCACCATATTCCCTATAGACCAGGTCAAATGGCACCCTATTCCCTATAGACCAGGTCAAATGGCACCCTATTCCCTATCAACGATAATTGCGTAATTATCGTATTTCGTCGTCCTAACGTAGTCTTCACTGCTCTGCCCAGCAGCTAGCCAGCTAGCAAACGTCCACCGATTAGCAGCACTGTAGAAACTATTACACTCAACTGAACGACTTGATTAGTGTAGTGTTAGCTAGCTACATAGCTGTCTTTGCTGTCTTCGTATCCAAGATAATTGTGTAGTCTTAGAGTGATTATCTTAATTTACCGAGGTTAGCTAGCCAGCTATTTGTCGTCCTTAACGTAGGAGACACTGCTAGCTAGCCAACAGCTAGCCAATGTCTTCCGAATACAACAACCCGTCGCATTCCGCTCGCTCCACAGGTAATATCACATTTTCATTTAATTTCATTACAGTACAACGGTTTGATTTGTTTGATCGTAGCTAGCTACATAGCCGTCTTTGTATCAAAGATAATTGTGTAGTCTAGAGCGATTTTCTAGGTTAGCTAGCCAGCTATTGTCGTTCTTTTAACGTAACGTAACGTAATCAACACTGCTAGCTAGCCAGCTAGCCCCCGAATAGCAGCACTGTAGAAACTATTACACTCAACGGAACGACTTGATTAGTGTAGTGTCAACAACGCAGCCACTGCCAGCTAGCCTACAAAGTCAACAACGCAGCCACTGCCAGCTAGCCTACTTCAGCAGTACTGTATCATTTTAATCATTTTAGTCAATAAGATTCTTGCTACGTAAGCTTAACTTTCTGAACATTCGAGACGTGTAGTCCACTTGTCATTCCAATCTCCTTTGCATTAGCGTAGCCTCTTCTGTAGCCTGTCAACTATGTGTCTGTCTATCCCTGTTCTCTCCTCTCTGCACAGACCCACTTCCACACTGCCCCTACTCGGATGGTATCGCGCCGTCCCAACCTTCGCTCTCTCTCCCCGCTACTCTCTCCTCTTCCATCCTATCATCTCTTCCCTCTGCTCAAACCTTCTCCAACCTATCTCCTGATTCTGCCTCCTCAACCCTCCTCTCCTCCCTTTCTGCATCCTTGACTCTCTATGCCCCCTATCCTCCAGGCCGGCTCGGGTCCTCTCCTCCCGCTCCGTGGCTCGACGACTCATTGCGAGCTCACAGAATAGGGCTCTTGGCAGCCGAGCGGAAATGGAGGAAAACTCGCCTCCCTGCGGACCTGGCATCCTTTCGCTCCCTCCTCTCTACATTTTCCTCTTCTGTCTCTGCTGCTAAAGCCACTTTCTACCACTCTAAATTCCAAGCTTCTGCCTCTAACCCTAGGAAGCTCTTTGCCACCTTCTCCTCCCTCCTGAATCCTCCCCCTCCTCCTCTCTGCAGATGACTTCGTCAACCATTTTGAAAAGAAGGTCGACGACATCCGATCCTCGTTGCTAAGTGCTCTGTGCTCTGACCTCTTTCTCCTCTCTCTCCAGATGAAATCTCGCGTCTTGTGACGGCCGGGCCGCCCAACAACCTGCCCGCTTGACCCTATCCCTCCTCTCTTCTCCAGACCATTTCCGGAGACCTTCTCCCTACCTCACCTCGCTCATCAACTCATCCCTGACCGCTGGCTATGTCCCTTCCGTCTTCAAGAGAGCGAGAGTTGCACCCCTTCTGAAAAAACCTACACTCGATCCCTCCGATGTCAACAACTACAGACCAGTATCCCTTCTTTCTTTTCTCTCCAAAACTCTTGAACGTGCCGTCCTTGGCCAGCTCTCCCGCTATCTCTCTCAGAATGACCTTCTTGATCCAAATCAGTCAGGTTTCAAGACTAGTCATTCAACTGAGACTGCTCTTCTCTGTATCACGGAGGCGCTCCGCACCGCTAAAGCTAACTCTCTCTCCTCTGCTCTCATCCTTCTTGACCTATCGGCTGCCTTCGATACTGTGAACCATCAGATCCTCCTCTCCACCCTCTCCGAGTTGGGCATCTCCGGCGCGGCCCACGCTTGGATTGCGCCCTACCTGACAGGTCGCTCCTACCAGGTGGCGTGGCGAGAATCTGTCTCTCACCACGCGCTCTCACCACTGGTGTCCCCCAGGGCTCTGTTCTAGGCCCTCTCCTATTCTCGCTATACACCAAGTCACTTGGCTCTGTCATAACCTCACATGGTCTCTCCTATCATTGCTATGCAGACGACACACAATTAATCTTCTCCTTTCCCTTTTCTGATGACCAGGTGGCGAATCGCATCTCTGCATGTCTGGCAGACATATCAGTGTGGATGACGGATCACCACCTCAGCTGAACCTCGGCAAGACGGAGCTGCTCTTCCTCCCGGGAAGGACTGCCCGTTCCATGATCTCGCCATCACGGTTTGACAACTCCATTGTGTCCTCCTCCCAGAGCGCTATGAACCTTGGCGTGATCCTGGACAACACCCTGTCGTTCTCAACTAACATCAAGGCGGTGGCCCGTTCCTGTAGGTTCATGCTCTACAACATCCGCAGAGTACGACCCTGCCTCTCACAGGAAGCGGCGCAGGTCCTAATCCAGGCACTTGTCATCTCCCGTCTGGGATTACTGCAACTCGCTGTTGGCTGGGCTCCCTGCCTGTGCCATTAAACCCCTACAACTCATCCAGAACGCCGCAGCCCGTCTGGTGTTCAACCTTCCCAAGTTCTCTCACGTCACCCCGCTCCTCCGTTCTCTCCACTGGCTTCCAGTTGAAGCTCGCATCCGCTACGAGACCATGGTGCTTGCCTATGGAGCAGTGAGGGGAACGGCACCAGTACCTCCAGGCTCTGATCAGGCCCTACACCCAAACAAGGGGCACTGCGTTCATCCACCTCTGGCCTGCTCGCCTCCCTACCACTGAGGAAGTACAGTTCCCGCTCAGCCCAGTCAAAACTGTTCGCTGCTCTGGCCCCCAATGGTGGAACAAACTCCCTCACGACGCCAGGACAGCGGAGTCAATCACCACCTTCCGGAGACACCTGAAACCCCACCTCTTTAAGGAATACCTAGGATAGGATAAGTAATCCTTCTCACCCCCTCCCCTTTTAAGATTTAGATGCACTATTGTAAAGTGACTGTTCCACTGGATCTCATAAGGTGAATGCACCATTTGTAAGTCGCTCTGGATAAGAGCGTCTGCTAAATGACTTAAATGTAATGTAAATGTAAATAGACCAGGTCAAATGGCACCCTATTCCCTATAGACCAGGTCAAATGGCACCCTATTCCCTATAGACCAGGTCAAATAGCACCATATTCCCTATAGACCAGGTCAAATAGCACCCTATTCCCTATTGACCAGGTCAAATGGCACCATATTCCCTATAGACCAGGTCAAATAGCACCATATTCCCTATAGACCAGGTCAAATGGCACCATATTCCCTATAGACCAGGTCAAATGGCACCCTATTCCCTATAGACCAGGTCAAATGGCACCCTATTCCCTATAGACCAGGTCAAATGGAACCCTATTCCCTATAGACCAGGTCAAATGGCACCCTATTCCCTATAGACCAGGTCAAATAGCACCATACTCCCTATAGACCAGGTCAAATAGCACCATATTCCCTATAGACCAGGTCAAATGGCACCCTATTCCCTATAGACCAGGTCAAATGGCACCATATTCCCTATAGACCAGGTCAAATAGCACCATATTCCCTATAGACCAGGTCAAATACCACCATATTCCCTATAGACCAGGTCAAATGGCACCCTATTCCCTATAGACCAGGTCAAATGGCACCATATTCCCTATAGACCAGGTCAAATAGCACCATATTCCTATAGACCAGGTCAAATGGCACCCTATTCCCTATAGACCAGGTCAAATGGCACCATATTCCCTATAGACCAGGTCAAATGGCACCCCTATTCCCTATAGACCAGGTCAAATGGCACCATATTCACTATAGACCAGGTCAAATGGCACCCTATTCCTTATAGACCAGGTCAAATGGCACCTATTCCCTAGACCAGGTCAAATAGCACCCTATTCCCTATAGACCAGGTCAAATGGCACCATATTCCCTATAGGCCAGGTCAAATGGCACCCTATTCCCTATAGACCAGGTCAAATGGCACCATATTCCCTATAGACCAGGTCAAATAGCACCTATTCCTTATAGACCAGGTCAAATGGCACCATATTCCCTATAGACCAGGTCAAATGGCACCCTATTCCCTATAGACCAGGTCAAATAGCACCCTATTCCTTATAGACCAGGTCAAATGGCACCATATTCCCTATAGACCAGGTCAAATGGCACCCTATTCCTATAGACCAGGTCAAATGGCACCCTATTCCCTATCAACGATAATTGCGTAATTATCGTATTTCGTCGTCCTAACGTAGTCTTCACTGCTCTGCCCAGCAGCTAGCCAGCTAGCAAACGTCCACCGATTAGCAGCACTGTAGAAACTATTACACTCAACTGAACGACTTGATTAGTGTAGTGTTAGCTAGCTACATAGCTGTCTTTGCTGTCTTCGTATCCAAGATAATTGTGTAGTCTTAGAGTGATTATCTTAATTTACCGAGGTTAGCTAGCCAGCTATTTGTCGTCCTTAACGTAGGAGACACTGCTAGCTAGCCAACAGCTAGCCAATGTCTTCCGAATACAACAACCCGGTCGCATTCCGCTTCGCTCCACAGGTAATATCACATTTTCATTTAATTTCATTACAGTACAACGGTTTGATTTGTTTGATCGTAGCTAGCTACATAGCCGTCTTTGTATCAAAGATAATTGTGTAGTCTAGAGCGATTTTCTAGGTTAGCTAGCCAGCTATTGTCGTTCTTTTACGCAACGTAACGTAATCAACACTGCTAGCTAGCCAGCTAGCCCCGAATAGCAGCACTGTAGAAACTATTACACTCAACGGAACGACTTGATTAGTGTAGTGTCAACAACGCAGCCACTGCCAGCTAGCCTACAAAGTCAACAACGCAGCCACTGCCAGCTAGCCTACTTCAGCAGTACTGTATCATTTTAATCATTTTAGTCAATAAGATTCTTGCTACGTAAGCTTAACTTTCTGAACATTCGAGACGTGTAGTCCACTTGTCATTCCAATCTCCTTTGCATTAGCGTAGCCTCTTCTGTAGCCTGTCAACTATGTGTCTGTCTATCCCTGTTCTCTCCTCTCTGCACAGACCCACTTCCCCACACTGCCCCTACTCGGATGGTATCGCGCCGTCCCAACCTTCGCTCTCTCTCCCCGCTACTCTCTCCTCTTCCATCCTATCATCTCTTCCCTCTGCTCAAACCTTCTCCAACCTATCTCCTGATTCTGCCTCCTCAACCCTCCTCTCCTCCCTTTCTGCATCCTTTGACTCTCTATGCCCCCTATCCTCCAGGCCGGCTCGGTCCTCTCCTCCCGCTCCGTGGCTCGACGACTCATTGCGAGCTCACAGAATAGGGCTCCGGGCAGCCGAGCGGAAATGGAGGAAAACTCGCCTCCCTGCGGACCTGGCATCCTTTCGCTCCCTCCTCTCTACATTTTCCTCTTCTGTCTCTGCTGCTAAAGCCACTTTCTACCACTCTAAATTCCAAGCTTCTGCCTCTAACCCTAGGAAGCTCTTTGCCACCTTCTCCTCCCTCCTGAATCCTCCCCCCCCCCCCCCTCCTCCCTCTCTGCAGATGACTTCGTCAACCATTTTGAAAAGAAGGTCGACGACATCCGATCCTCGTTTGCTAAGTGCTCTGTGCTCTGACCTCTTTCTCCCCTCTCTCTCCAGATGAAATCTCGCGTCTTGTGACGGCCGGCCGCCCAACAACCTGCCCGCTTGACCCTATCCCCTCCTCTCTTCTCCAGACCATTTCCGGAGACCTTCTCCCTTACCTCACCTCGCTCATCAACTCATCCCTGACCGCTGGCTATGTCCCTTCCGTCTTCAAGAGAGCGAGAGTTGCACCCCTTCTGAAAAAACCTACACTCGATCCCTCCGATGTCAACAACTACAGACCAGTATCCCTTCTTTCTTTTCTCTCCAAAACTCTTGAACGTGCCGTCCTTGGCCAGCTCTCCCGCTATCTCTCTCAGAATGACCTTCTTGATCCAAATCAGTCAGGTTTCAAGACTAGTCATTCAACTGAGACTGCTCTTCTCTGTATCACGGAGGCGCTCCGCACCGCTAAAGCTAACTCTCTCTCCTCTGCTCTCATCCTTCTTGACCTATCGGCTGCCTTCGATACTGTGAACCATCAGATCCTCCTCTCCACCCTCTCCGAGTTGGGCATCTCCGGCGCGGCCCACGCTTGGATTGCGTCCTACCTGACAGGTCGCTCCTACCAGGTGGCGTGGCGAGAATCTGTCTCCTCACCACGCGCTCTCACCACTGGTGTCCCCCAGGGCTCTGTTCTAGGCCCTCTCCTATTCTCGCTATACACCAAGTCACTTGGCTCTGTCATAACCTCACATGGTCTCTCCTATCATTGCTATGCAGACGACACACAATTAATCTTCTCCTTTCCCCTTCTGATGACCAGGTGGCGAATCGCATCTCTGCATGTCTGGCAGACATATCAGTGTGGATGACGGATCACCACCTCAAGCTGAACCTCGGCAAGACGGAGCTGCTCTTCCTCCCGGGGAAGGACTGCCCGTTCCATGATCTCGCCATCACGGTTGACAACTCCATTGTGTCCTCCTCCCAGAGCGCTATGAACCTTGGCGTGATCCTGGACAACACCCTGTCGTTCTCAACTAACATCAAGGCGGTGGCCCGTTCCTGTAGGTTCATGCTCTACAACATCCGCAGAGTACGACCCTGCCTCACACAGGAAGCGGCGCAGGTCCTAATCCAGGCACTTGTCATCTCCCGTCTGGATTACTGCAACTCGCTGTTGGCTGGGCTCCCTGCCTGTGCCATTAAACCCCTACAACTCATCCAGAACGCCGCAGCCCGTCTGGTGTTCAACCTTCCCAAGTTCTCTCACGTCACCCCGCTCCTCCGTTCTCTCCACTGGCTTCCAGTTGAAGCTCGCATCCGCTACGAGACCATGGTGCTTGCCTATGGAGCAGTGAGGGGAACGGCACCTCAGTACCTCCAGGCTCTGATCAGGCCCTACACCCAAACAAGGGCACTGCGTTCATCCACCTCTGGCCTGCTCGCCTCCCTACCACTGAGGAAGTACAGTTCCCGCTCAGCCCAGTCAAAACTGTTCGCTGCTCTGGCCCCCCAATGGTGGAACAAACTCCCTCACGACGCCAGGACAGCGGAGTCAATCACCACCTTCCGGAGACACCTGAAACCCCACCTCTTTAAGGAATACCTAGGATAGGATAAGTAATCCTTCTCACCCCCCCCTCCCCCTTTTAAGATTTAGATGCACTATTGTAAAGTGACTGTTCCACTGGATCTCATAAGGTGAATGCACCAATTTGTAAGTCGCTCTGGATAAGAGCGTCTGCTAAATGACTTAAATGTAATGTAAATGTAAATAGACCAGGTCAAATGGCACCCTATTCCCTATAGACCAGGTCAAATGGCACCCTATTCCCTATAGACCAGGTCAAATGGCACCCTATTCCCTATAGACCAGGTCAAATAGCACCATATTCCCTATAGACCAGGTCAAATAGCACCCTATTCCCTATTGACCAGGTCAAATGGCACCATATTCCTATAGACCAGGTCAAATAGCACCATATTCCTATAGACCAGGTCAAGTGGCACCATATTCCCTATAGACCAGGTCAAATGGCACCCTATTCCCTATAGACCAGGTCAAATGGCACCCTATTCCCTATAGACCAGGTCAAATGGAACCCTATTCCCTATAGACCAGGTCAAATGGCACCCTATTCCCTATAGACCAGGTCAAATAGCACCATACTCCCTATAGACCAGGTCAAATAGCACCATATTCCCTATAGACCAGGTCAAATGGCACCCTATTCCCTAGACCAGGTCAAATGGCACCCTATTCCCTATAGACCAGGTCAAATAGCACCATATTCCCTATAGACCAGGTCAAATGGCACCATATTCCCTATAGACCAGGTCAAATGGCACCATATTCCCTATAGACCAGGTCAAATGGCACCTATTTCCTATAGACCAGGTCAAATGGCTCCATATTCCCTATAGACCAGGTCAAATGGCACCATATTCCCTATAGACCAGGTCAAATGGCACCCTATTCCTTATAGACCAGGTCAAATGGCACCCTATTCCTAGACCAGGTCAAATAGCACCCTATTCCTATAGACCAGGTCAAATGGCACCATATTCCCTATAGACCAGGTCAAATAGCACCCTATTCCCTATAGACCAGGTCAAATGGCAGCCAATTCCCTATAGACCAGGTCAAATGGAACCCTATTCCCTATAGACCAGGTCAAATGGCACCATATTCCCTATAGACCAGGTCAAATGGCACCCTATTCCTTATAGACCAGGTCAAATGGCACCCTATTCCTAGACCAGGTCAAATAGCACCCTATTCCTATAGACCAGGTCAAATGGCACCATATTCCCTATAGACCAGGTCAAATAGCACCATATTCCCTATAAACCAGGTCAAATGGCTCCATATTCCCTATAGACCAGGTCAAATGGCACCATATTCCCTATAGACCAGGTCAAATGGCACCCTATTCCTTATAGACCAGGTCAAATGGCACCTATTCCCTAGACCAGGTCAAATAGCACCCTATTCCCTATAGACCAGGTCAAATGGCACCATATTCCCTATAGACCAGGTCAAATAGCACCCTATTCCCTATAGACCAGGTCAAATGGCAGCCAATTCCCTATAGACCAGGTCAAATGGAACCCTATTCCCTATAGACCAGGTCAAATGGCACCATATTCCCTATAGACCAGGTCAAATGGCACCCTATTCCTTATAGACCAGGTCAAATGGCACCCTATTCCCTAGACCAGGTCAAATAGCACCCTATTCCCTATAGACCAGGTCAAATGGCACCATATTCCCTATAGACCAGGTCAAATAGCACCATATTCCCTATAAACCAGGTCAAATGGCACCATATTCCCTATAGACCAGGTCAAATAGCACCATATTCCCTATAGACCAGGTCAAATGGCACCCTATTCCCTATAGACCAGGTCAAATGGCACCCTATTCCCTATAGCGGGGTGGTGGCACCGGGATCCTCATCTCTCCCAAGTGGTCTTTCTCTCTTTCTCCCCTTACCCATCTGTCTATCGCCTCCTTTGAATTCCATGCTGTCACAGTTACCAGCCCTTTCAAGCTTAACATCCTTATCATTTATCGCCCTCCAGGTTCCCTTGGAGAGTTCATCAAATGAGCTTGATGCCTTGATAAGCTCCTTTCCTGAGGACGGCTCACCTCTCACAGTTCTGGGCGACTTTAACCTCCCCAAGTCTACCTTTGACTCATTCCTCTCTGCCTCCTTCTTTCCACTCCTCTCCTCTTTTGACCTCACCCTCTCACCTTCCCCCTACTCACAAGGCAGGCAATACGCTTGACCTCATCTTTACTAGATGCTGTTCTTCCACTAACCTCATTGCAACTCCCTCCAAGTCTCCGACCACTACCTTGTATCCTTTTCCCTCTCGCTCTCATCCAACACTTCCCACACTGCCCCTACTCGGATGGTATCGCGCCGTCCCAACCTTCGCTCTCTCTCCCCCCGCTACTCTCTCCTCTTCCATCCTATCATCTCTTCCTCTGCTCAAACCTTCTCCAACCTATCTCCTGATTCTGCCTCCTCAACCCTCCTCTCCTCCTTTCTGCATCCTTTGACTCTCTATGTCCCCTATCCTCCAGGCCGGCTCGGTCCTCCCCTCCCGCTCCGTGGCCCGACGACTCATTGCGAGCTCACAGAACAGAGCTCCGGGCAGCCGAGCGGAAATGGAGGAAAACTCGCCTCCCTGCGGACCTGGCATCCTTTCACTCCCTCCCTCTACATTTTCCTCCTCTGTCTCTGCTGCTAAAGCCACTTTCTACCATTCTAAATTCCAAGCATCTGCCTCTAACCCTAGGAAGCTCTTTGCCACCTTCTCCTCCCTTCTCCTCCCTCCTGAATCCCCCCTCCTCCCTATAGACCAGGTCAAATAGCACCATATTCCCTATAGACCAGGTCAAATGTCACCATATTCCCTATAGACCAGGTCAAATGGCACCCTATTTCCTATAGACCAGGTCAAATGGAACCCTATTCCCTATAGACCAGGTCAAATGGCATCCTATTCCCTATAGACCAGGTCAAATAGCACCATACTCCCTATAGACCAGGTCAAATAGCACCATATTCCCTATAGACCAGGTCAAATGGCACCCTATTCCCTATAGACCAGGTCAAATGGCACCATATTCCCTATAGACCAGGTCAAATAGCACCATATTCCCTATAGACCAGGTCAAATGGCACCCTATTCCCTATAGACCAGGTCAAATGGCACCATATTCCCTATAGACCAGGTCAAATGGCACCCTATTCCCTATAGACCAGGTCAAATGGCACCATATTCCCTATAGACCAGGTCAAATGGCACCCTATTCCTTATAGACCAGGTCAAATGGCACCCTATTCCCTAGACCAGGTCAAATAGCACCCTATTCCCTATAGACCAGGTCAAATGGCACCATATTCCCTATAGACCAGGTCAAATAGCACCATATTCCCTATAGACCAGGTCAAATGGCACCATATTCCCTATAGACCAGGTCAAATAGCACCATATTCCCTATAGACCAGGTCAAATGGCACCATATTCCCTATAGACCAGGTCAAATGGCACCATATTCCCTATAGACCAGGTCAAATGGCACCCTATTCCTTATAGACCAGGTCAAATGGCACCCTATTCCCTATAGACCAGGTCAAATAGCACCCTATTCCTTATAGACCAGGTCAAATGGCACCATATTCCCTATAGACCAGGTCAAATGGCACCCTATTCCCTATAGACCAGGTCAAATGGCACCATATTCCCTATAGACCAGGTCAAATGGCACCATATTCCCTATAGACCAGGTCAAATGGCACCATATTCCCTATAGACCAGGTCAAATAGCACCATATTCCCTATAGACCAGGTCAAATGGCACCCTATTCCCTATAGACCAGGTCAAATGGCACCCTATTCCCTATAGACCAGGTCAAATGGCACCCTATTCCCTATAGACCAGGTCAAATGGCACCCTATTCCCTATAGACCAGGTCAAATGGCACCCTATTCCCTATAGACCAGGTCAAATGGCACCCTATTCCCTATAGACCAGGTCAAATAGCACCATATTCCCTATAGACCAGGTCAAATAGCACCCTATTCCCTATTGACCAGGTCAAATGGCACCATATTCCCTATAGACCAGGTCAAATAGCACCATATTCCCTATAGACCAGGTCAAATGGCACCATATTCCCTATAGACCAGGTCAAATGGCACCCTATTCCCTATAGACCAGGTCAAATGGCACCATATTCCCTATAGACCAGGTCAAATGGAACCCTATTCCCTATAGACCAGGTCAAATGGCACCCTATTCCCTATAGACCAGGTCAAATAGCACCATACTCCCTATAGACCAGGTCAAATAGCACCATATTCCCTATAGACCAGGTCAAATGGCACCCTATTCCCTAGACCAGGTCAAATGGCACCCTATTCCCTATAGACCAGGTCAAATAGCACCATATTCCCTATAGACCAGGTCAAATGGCACCATATTCCCTATAGACCAGGTCAAATGGCACCATATTCCCTATAGACCAGGTCAAATGGCACCCTATTTCCTATAGACCAGGTCAAATGGCTCCATATTCCCTATAGACCAGGTCAAATGGCACCATATTCCCTATAGACCAGGTCAAATGGCACCCTATTCCTTATAGACCAGGTCAAATGGCACCCTATTCCCTAGACCAGGTCAAATAGCACCCTATTCCCTATAGACCAGGTCAAATGGCACCATATTCCCTATAGACCAGGTCAAATAGCACCCTATTCCCTATAGACCAGGTCAAATGGCAGCCAATTCCCTATAGACCAGGTCAAATGGATCCCTATTCCCTATAGACCAGGTCAAATGGCACCATATTCCCTATAGACCAGGTCAAATGGCACCTATTCCTTATAGACCAGGTCAAATGGCACCCTATTCCCTAGACCAGGTCAAATAGCACCCTATTCCCTATAGACCAGGTCAAATGGCACCATATTCCCTATAGACCAGGTCAAATAGCACCATATTCCCTATAAACCAGGTCAAATGGCACCATATTCCCTATAGACCAGGTCAAATAGCACCATATTCCCTATAGACCAGGTCAAATGGCACCCTATTCCCTATAGACCAGGTCAAATGGCACCCTATTCCCTATAGCGGGGTGGTGGCACGGGATCCTCATCTCTCCCAAGTGGTCTTTCTCTCTTTCTCCCCTTACCCATCTGTCTATCGCCTCCTTTGAATTCCATGCTGTCACAGTTACCAGCCCTTTCAAGCTTAACATCCTTATCATTTATCGCCCTCCAGGTTCCCTTGGAGAGTTCATCAATGAGCTTGATGCCTTGATAAGCTCCTTTCCTGAGGACGGCTCACCTCTCACAGTTCTGGGCGACTTTAACCTCCCCAAGTCTACCTTTGACTCATTCCTCTCTGCCTCCTTCTTTCCACTCCTCTCCTCTTTTGACCTCACCCTCTCACCTTCCCCCTACTCACAAGGCAGGCAATACGCTTGACCTCATCTTTACTAGATGCTGTTCTTCCACTAACCTCATTGCAACTCCCCTCCAAGTCTCCGACCACTACCTTGTATCCTTTTCCCTCTCGCTCTCATCCAACACTTCCCACACTGCCCCTACTCGGATGGTATCGCGCCGTCCCAACCTTCGCTCTCTCTCCCCCGCTACTCTCTCCTCTTCCATCCTATCATCTCTTCCCTCTGCTCAAACCTTCTCCAACCTATCTCCTGATTCTGCCTCCTCAACCCTCCTCTCCTCCCTTTCTGCATCCTTTGACTCTCTATGTCCCCTATCCTCCAGGCCGGCTCGGTCCTCCTCCCGCTCCGTGGCCCGACGACTCATTGCGAGCTCACAGAACAGAGCTCCGGGCAGCCAAGCGGAAATGGAGCTAAGAAAACTCGCCTCCCTGCGGACCTGGCATCCTTTCACTCCCTCCTCTCTACATTTTCCTCCTCTGTCTCTGCTGCTAAAGCCACTTTCTACCATTCTAAATTCCAAGCATCTGCCTCTAACCCTAGGAAGCTCTTTGCCACCTTCTCCTCCCTTCTCCTCCCTCCTGAATCCTCCCCCCTCCTCCCTATAGACCAGGTCAAATAGCACCATATTCCCTATAGACCAGGTCAAATGTCACCATATTCCCTATAGACCAGGTCAAATGGCACCCTATTCCCTATAGACCAGGTCAAATGGAACCCTATTCCCTATAGACCAGGTCAAATGGCATCCTATTCCCTATAGACCAGGTCAAATAGCACCATACTCCCTATAGACCAGGTCAAATAGCACCATATTCCCTATAGACCAGGTCAAATGGCACCCTATTCCCTATAGACCAGGTCAAATGGCACCATATTCCCTATAGACCAGGTCAAATAGCACCATATTCCCTATAGACCAGGTCAAATGGCACCCTATTCCCTATAGACCAGGTCAAATGGCACCATATTCCCTATAGACCAGGTCAAATGGCACCCTATTCGCTATAGACCAGGTCAAATGGCACCATATTCCCTATAGACCAGGTCAAATGGCACCCTATTCCTTATAGACCAGGTCAAATGGCACCCTATTCCCTAGACCAGGTCAAATAGCACCCTATTCCCTATAGACCAGGTCAAATGGCACCATATTCCCTATAGACCAGGTCAAATGGCACCATATTCCCTATAGACCAGGTCAAATAGCACCCTATTCGCTATAGACCAGGTCAAATGGCACCATATTCCCTATAGACCAGGTCAAATAGCACCATATTCCCTATAGACCAGGTCAAATGGCACCATATTCCCTATAGACCAGGTCAAATAGCACCATATTCCCTATAGACCAGGTCAAATAGACCAGGTCAAATGGCACCATATTCCCTATAGCACCATATTCCCTATAGACCAGGTCAAATAGCACCATATTCCCTATAGACCAGGTGGCACCAAATAGCACCATATTCCCTATAGACCAGGTCAAATGGCACCATATTCCCCTATAGACCAGGTCAAATGGCACCATATTCCCTATAGACCAGGTCAAATGGCACCATATTCCCTATAGACCAGGTCAAATGGCACCCTATTCCCTATAGACCAGGTCAAATGGCACCCTATTCCCTATAGACCAGGTCAAATGGCACCCTATTCCCTATAGACCAGGTCAAATGGCACCCTATTCCTATAGACCAGGTCAAATGGCACCATATTCCCTATTCCCTATAGACCAGGTCAAATGGCACCATATTCCCTATAGACCAGGTCAAATGGCACCCTATTCCCTATAGACCAGGTCAAATAGCACCCTATTCCTTATAGACCAGGTCAAATGGCACCATATTCCCTATAGACCAGGTCAAATGGCACCCTATTCCCTATAGACCAGGTCAAATGGCACCATATTCCCTATAGACCAGGTCAAATGGCACCATATTCCCTATAGACCAGGTCAAATAGCAACATATTCGCTATAGACCAGGTCAAATGGCACCATATTCCCTATAGACCAGGTCAAATGGCACCATATTCCCTATAGACCAGGTCAAATGGCACCATATTCCCTATAGACCAGGTCAAATAGCACCATATTCCCTAGACCAGGTCAAAGACCCTATAGACCAGGTCAAATGGCACCCTATTCCCTATAGACCAGGTCAAATGGCACCATATTCCTATAGGCCAGGTCAAATGGCACCCTATTCCCTATAGACCAGGTCAAATGGCACCATATTCCCTATAGACCAGGTCAAATGGCACCTATTCCTTATAGACCAGGTCAAATGGCACCCTATTCCCTAGACCAGGTCAAATAGCACCCTATTCCCTATAGACCAGGTCAAATGGCACCATATTCCCTATAGACCAGGTCAAATGGCACCATATTCCCTATAGACCAGGTCAAATAGCACCCTATTCCTTATAGACCAGGTCAAATGGCACCCTATTCCCTCTAGACCAGGTCAAATAGCACCATATTCCCTATAGACCAGGTCAAATGTCACCATATTCCCTATAGACCAGGTCAAATGGCACCCTATTCCCTATAGACCAGGTCAAATGGAACCCTATTCCCTATAGACCAGGTCAAATGGCATCCTATTCCCTATAGACCAGGTCAAATAGCACCATACTCCCTATAGACCAGGTCAAATAGCACCATATTCCCTATAGACCAGGTCAAATGGCACCATATTCCCTATAGACCAGGTCAAATGGCACCATATTCCCTATAGACCAGGTCAAATAGCACCATATTCCCTATAGACCAGGTCAAATGGCACCCTATTCCCTATAGACCAGGTCAAATGGCACCATATTCCCTATAGACCAGGTCAAATGGCACCCTATTCCCTATAGACCAGGTCAAATGGCACCATATTCCCTATAGACCAGGTCAAATGGCACCCTATTCCTTATAGACCAGGTCAAATGGCACCCTATTCCCTAGACCAGGTCAAATAGCACCTATTCCCTATAGACCAGGTCAAATGGCACCATATTCCCTATAGACCAGGTCAAATGGCACCATATTCCCTATAGACCAGGTCAAATAGCAACATATTCCCTATAGACCAGGTCAAATGGCACCATATTCCCTATAGACCAGGTCAAATAGCACCATATTCCCTATAGACCAGGTCAAATGGCACCATATTCCCTATAGACCAGGTCAAATAGCACCATATTCCCTATAGACCAGGTCAAATAGCACCATATTCCCTATAGACCAGGTCAAATGGCACCCTATTCCCTATAGACCAGGTCAAATGGCACCATATTCCCTATAGACCAGGTCAAATGGCACCCTATTCCCTATAGACCAGGTCAAATGGCACCATATTCCCTATAGACCAGGTCAAATGGCACCCTATTCCTTATAGACCAGGTCAAATGGCACCCTATTCCCTAGACCAGGTCAAATAGCACCCTATTCCCTATAGACCAGGTCAAATGGCACCATATTCCCTATAGACCAGGTCAAATGGCACCCTATTCCCTATAGACCAGGTCAAATAGCACCCTATTCCTTATAGACCAGGTCAAATGGCACCATATTCCCTATAGACCAGGTCAAATGGCACCCTATTCCCTATAGACCAGGTCAAATGGCACCATATTCCCTATAGACCAGGTCAAATGGCACCATATTCCCTATAGACCAGGTCAAATAGCACCATATTCGCTATAGACCAGGTCAAATGGCACCATATTCCCTATAGACCAGGTCAAATAGCACCATATTCCCTATAGACCAGGTCAAATGGCACCATATTCCCTATAGACCAGGTCAAATAGCACCATATTCCCTATAGACCAGGTCAAATAGCACCATATTCCCTATAGACCAGGTCAAATGGCACCCTATTCCCTATAGACCAGGTCAAATGGCACCCTATTCCCTATAGACCAGGTCAAATGGCACCATATTCCCTATAGGCCAGGTCAAATGGCACCCTATTCCCTATAGACCAGGTCAAATGGCACCATATTCCCTATAGACCAGGTCAAATGGCACCCTATTCCTTATAGACCAGGTCAAATGGCACCCTATTCCCTAGACCAGGTCAAATAGCACCCTATTCCCTATAGACCAGGTCAAATGGCACCATATTCCCTATAGACCAGGTCAAATGGCACCCTATTCCCTATAGACCAGGTCAAATAGCACCCTATTCCTTATAGACCAGGTCAAATGGCACCATATTCCCTATAGACCAGGTCAAATGGCACCCTATTCCCTATAGACCAGGTCAAATGGCACCATATTCCCTATAGACCAGGTCAAATGGCACCATATTCCCTATAGACCAAGTCAAATGGCACCCTATTCGCTATAGACCAGGTCAAATGGCACCATACTCCCTATAGACCAGGTCAAATAGCACCCTATTCCTTATAGACCAGGTCAAATGGCACGCTATTCCCTAGACCAGGTCAAATAGCACCCTATTCCCTATAGACCAGGTCAAATGGCACCATATTCCCTATAGACCAGGTCAAATGGCACCATATTCCATAGACCAGGTCAAATGGCACCCTATTCCATAGACCAGGTCAAATAGCACCCTATTCCCTATAGACCAGGTCAAATGGCACCATATTCCCTATAGACCAGGTCAAATGGCACCATATTCCCTATAGACCAGGTCAAATGGCACCATATTCCCTATAGACCAGGTCAAATGGCACCATATTCCCTATAGACCAGGTCAAATGGCACCATATTCCCTATAGACCAGGTCAAATGGCACCCTATTCCTTATAGACCAGGTCAAATGGCACGCTATTCCCTAGACCAGGTCAAATAGCACCCTATTCCCTATAGACCAGGTCAAATGGCACCAGATTCCCTATAGACCAGGTCAAATGGCACCATATTCCCTATAGACCAGGTCAAATAGCACCCTATTCCTTATAGACCAGGTCAAATGGCACCATATTCCCTATAGACCAGGTCAAATGGCACCCTATTCCCTACAGACCAGGTCAAATGGCACCATATTCCCTATAGACCAGGTCAAATGGCACCATATTCCCTATAGACCAGGTCAAATGGCACCCTATTCCATATAGTCCAGGTCAAATGGCACCATATTCCCTATCGACCAGGTCAAATGGCACCCTATTCCCTAGACCAGGTCAAGTAGCACCCTATTCCCTATAGACCAGGTCAAATGGCACCATATTACCTATAGACCAGGTCAAATAGCACCATATTCCCTATAGACCAGGTCAAATAGCACCATATTCCCTATAGACCAGGTCAAATGGCACCATATTCCCTATAGACCAGGTCAAATAGCACCATATTCCCTATAGACCAGGTCAAATGGCACCATATTCCCTATAGACCAGGTCAAATGGCACCATATTCCCTATAGACCAGGTCAAATGGCACCATATTCCCTATAGACCAGGTCAAATAGCACCATATTCCCTATAGACCAGGTCAAATGGCACCATATTCCCTATAGACCAGGTCAAATAGCACCATATTCCCTATAGACCAGGTCAAATGGCACCATATTCCCTATAGACCAGGTCAAATGGCACCCTATTCCCTATAGACCAGGTCAAATGGCACCATATTCCCTATAGACCAGGTCAAATGGCACCCTATTCCCTATAGACCAGGTCAAATGGCACCATATTCCCTATAGACCAGGTCAAATGGCACCCTATTCCCTATAGACCAGGTCAAATAGCACCATATTCCTAGACCAGGTCAAATGGCACCATATTCCCTATAGACCAGGTCAAATAGCACCATATTCCCTATAGACCAGGTCGAATGGCACCATATTCCCTATAGACCAGGTCAAATAGCACCATATTCCCTATAGACCAGGTCAAATGGCACCCTATTCCCTATAGACCAGGTCAAATGGCACCCTATTCCCTATAGACCAGGTCAAATGGCACCCTATTCCCTATAGACCAGGTCAAATGGAACCCTATTCCCTATAGACCAGGTCAAATGGCACCCTATTCCCTATAGACCAGGTCAAATAGCACCATATTCCCTATAGACCAGGTCAAATAGCACCATATTCCCTATAGACCAGGTCAAATGGCACCCTATATTCCCTAGACCAGGTCAAATGGCACCATATTCCCTATAGACCAGGTCAAATGGCACCATATTCCCTATAGACCAGGTCAAATGGCACCCTATTCCTTATAGACCAGGTCAAATGGCACCCTATTCCCTAGACCAGGTCAAATAGCACCCTATTCCCTATAGACCAGGTCAAATGGCACCATATTCCCTATAGACCAGGTCAAATAGCACCATATTCCCTATAGACCAGGTCAAATAGCACCATATTCCCTATAGACCAGGTCAAATTGCACCATATTCCCTATAGACCAGGTCAAATAGCACCATATTCCCTATAGACCAGGTCAAATGGCACCCTATTCCCTATAGACCAGGTCAAATGGCACCATATTCCCTATAGACCAGGTCAAATGGCACCCTATTCCCTATAGACCAGGTCAAATGGCACCATATTCCCTATAGGCCAGGTCAAATGGCACCTATTCCTATAGACCAGGTCAAATGGCACCATATTCCCTATAGACCAGGTCAAATGGCACCCTATTCCTTATAGACCAGGTCAAATGGCACCCTATTCCCTAGACCAGGTCAAATAGCACCCTATTCCCTATAGACCAGGTCAAATGGCACCATATTCCCTATAGACCAGGTCAAATGGCACCTATTCCCTATAGACCAGGTCAAATAGCACCCTATTCCTTATAGACCAGGTCAAATGGCACCATATTCCCTATAGACCAGGTCAAATGGCACCCTATTCCCTATAGACCAGGTCAAATGGCACGCTATTCCTAGACCAGGTCAAATAGCACCTATTCCCTATAGACCAGGTCAAATGGCACCATATTCCCTATAGACCAGGTCAAATGGCACCATATTCCCTATAGACCAGGTCAAATGGCACCCTATTCCATAGACCAGGTCAAATAGCACCCTATTCCTATAGACCAGGTCAAATGGCACCATATTCCCTATAGACCAGGTCAAATGGCACCATATTCCCTATAGACCAGGTCAAATTGCACCATATTCCCTATAGACCAGGTCAAATAGCACCATATTCCCTATAGACCAGGTCAAATAGCACCATATTCCCTATAGACCAGGTCAAATAGCATCCTATTCCTTATAGACCAGGTCAAATGGCACGCTATTCCCTAGACCAGGTCAAATAGCACCCTATTCCCTATAGACCAGGTCAAATGGCACCAGATTCCCTATATACCAGGTCAAATGGCACCATATTCCCTATAGACCAGGTCAAATAGCACCCTATTCCTTATAGACCAGGTCAAATGGCACCATATTCCCTATAGACCAGGTCAAATGGCACCCTATTCACTACAGACCAGGTCAAATGGCACCATATTCCCTATAGACCAGGTCAAATGGCACCATATTCCCTATAGACCAGGTCAAATGGCACCCTATTCCATATAGACCAGGTCAAATAGCACCCTATTCCCTATAGACCAGGTCAAATAGCACCATATTCCCTATAGACCAGGTCAAATAGCACCATATTCCCTATAGACCAGGTCAAATGGCACCCTATATTCCCTAGACCAGGTCAAATGGCACCATATCCCTATAGACCAGGTCAAATAGCACCATATTCCTAGACCAGGTCAAATGGCACCATATTCCCTATAGACCAGGTCAAATAGCACCATATTCCCTATAGACCAGGTCAAATGGCACCATATTCCCTATAGACCAGGTCAAATGGCACCATATTCCCTATAGACCAGGTCAAATGGCACCCTATTCCCTATAGACCAGGTCAAATGGCACCTTATTCCCTATAGACCAGGTCAAATGGCACCCTATTCCCTATAGACCAGGTCAAATGGCACCATATTCCCTATAGACCAGGTCAAATGGCACCCTATTCCCTATAGACCAGGTCAAATGGCACCATATTCCCTATAGACCAGGTCAAATGGCACCCTATTCCCTATAGACCAGGTCAAATGGCACCATATTCCCTATAGACCAGGTCAAATGGCACCATATTCCCGATAGACCAGGTCAAATGGCACCCTATTCCTTATAGACCAGGTCAAATGGCACCCTATTCCATAGACCAGGTCAAATAGCACCCTATTCCCTATAGACCAGGTCAAATGGCACCATATTCCCTATAGACCAGGTCAAATAGCACCATATTCCCTATAGACCAGGTCAAATAGCACCATATTCCCTATAGACCAGGTCAAATGGCACCCTATTCCCTATAGACCAGGTCAAATGGCACCCTATTCCCTATAGACCAGGTCAAATAGCACCATATTCCCTATAGACCAGGTCAAATGGCACCATATTCCCTATAGACCAGGTCAAATGGCACCCTATTCCCTATAGACCAGGTCAAATGGCACCATATTCCCTATAGACCAGGTCAAATGGCACCCTATTCCCTATAGACCAGGTCAAATGGCACCATATTCGCTATAGACCAGGTCAAATGGCACCATACTCCCTATAGACCAGGTCAAATAGCACCCTATTCCTTATAGACCAGGTCAAATGGCACGCTATTCCCTAGACCAGGTCAAATAGCACCCTATTCCCTATAGACCAGGTCAAATGGCACCAGATTCCCTATAGACCAGGTCAAATGGCACCATATTCCCTATAGACCAGGTCAAATAGCACCCTATTCCTTATAGACCAGGTCAAATGGCACCATATTCCCTATAGACCAGGTCAAATGGCACCCTATTCCCTACAGACCAGGTCAAATGGCACCATATTCCCTATAGACCAGGTCAAATGGCACCATATTCCCTATAGACCAGGTCAAATGGCACCCTATTCCATATAGTCCAGGTCAAATGGCACCATATTCCCTATCGACCAGGTCAAATGGCACCCTATTCCCTAGACCAGGTCAAGTAGCACCCTATTCCCTATAGACCAGGTCAAATGGCACCATATTCCCTATAGACCAGGTCAAATAGCACCATATTCCCTATAGACCAGGTCAAATAGCACCATATTCCCTATAGACCAGGTCAAATGGCACCATATTCCCTATAGACCAGGTCAAATAGCACCATATTCCCTATAGACCAGGTCAAATGGCACCATATTCCCTATAGACCAGGTCAAATGGCACCATATTCCCTATAGACCAGGTCAAATGGCACCATATTCCCTATAGACCAGGTCAAATGGCACCCTATTCCCTATAGACCAGGTCAAATGGAACCCTATTCCCTATAGACCAGGTCAAATGGCACCCTATTCCCTATAGACCAGGTCAAATAGCACCATATTCCCTATAGACCAGGTCAAATGGCACCATATTCCCTATAGACCAGGTCAAATGGCACCCTATTCCCTATAGACCAGGTCAAATGGCACCATATTCCCTATAGACCAGGTCAAATGGCACCCTATTCCCTATAGACCAGGTCAAATGGCACCATATTCGCTATAGACCAGGTCAAATGGCACCATACTCCCTATAGACCAGGTCAAATAGCACCCTATTCCTTATAGACCAGGTCAAATGGCACGCTATTCCCTAGACCAGGTCAAATAGCACCCTATTCCCTATAGACCAGGTCAAATGGCACCAGATTCCCTATAGACCAGGTCAAATGGCACCATATTCCTATAGACCAGGTCAAATAGCACCCTATTCCTTATAGACCAGGTCAAATGGCACCATATTCCCTATAGACCAGGTCAAATGGCACCCTATTCCCTACAGACCAGGTCAAATGGCACCATATTCCCTATAGACCAGGTCAAATGGCACCATATTCCCTATAGACCAGGTCAAATGGCACCCTATTCCATATAGTCCAGGTCAAATGGCACCATATTCCCTATCGACCAGGTCAAATGGCACCTATTCCCTAGACCAGGTCAAATAGCACCATATTCCCTATAGACCAGGTCAAATGGCACCATATTCCCTATAGACCAGGTCAAATAGCACCATATTCCCTATAGACCAGGTCAAATAGCACCATATTCCCTATAGACCAGGTCAAATGGCACCATATTCCCTATAGACCAGGTCAAATAGCACCATATTCCCTATAGACCAGGTCAAATGGCACCATATTCCCTATAGACCAGGTCAAATGGCACCATATTCCCTATAGACCAGGTCAAATGGCACCATATTCCCTATAGACCAGGTCAAATAGCACCATATTCCCTATAGACCAGGTCAAATGGCACCCTATTCCCTATAGACCAGGTCAAATAGCACCATATTCCCTATAGACCAGGTCAAATGGCACCCTATTCCCTATAGACCAGGTCAAATGGCACCATATTCCCTATAGACCAGGTCAAATAGCACCATATTCCCTATAGACCAGGTCAAATGGCACCATATTCCCTATAGACCAGGTCAAATGGCACCATATTCCCTATAGACCAGGTCAAATGGCACCATATTCCCTATAGACCAGGTCAAATGGCACCATATTCCCTATAGACCAGGTCAAATGGCACCATATTCCCTATAGACCAGGTCAAATGGCACCATATTCCCTATAGACCAGGTCAAATGGCACCATATTCCCCATAGACCAGGTCAAATGGCACCATATTGCCTATAGACCAGGTCAAATGGCACCATATTCCCTATAGACCAGGTCAAATGGCACCCTATTCCTTATAGACCAGGTCAAATAGCACCCTATTCCTTATAGACCAGGTCAAATGGCACCATATTCCCTATAGACCAGGTCAAATGGCACCCTATTCCCTACAGACCAGGTCAAATGGCACCATATTCCCTATAGACCAGGTCAAATGGCACCATATTCCCTATAGACCAGGTCAAATGGCACCTATTCCATATAGTCCAGGTCAAATGGCACCATATTCCCTATCGACCAGGTCAAATGGCACCCTATTCCTAGACCAGGTCAAATAGCAGCCTATTCCCTATAGACCAGGTCAAATGGCACCATATTCCCTATAGACCAGGTCAAATAGCACCATATTCCCTATAGACCAGGTCAAATAGCACCATATTCCCTATAGACCAGGTCAAATGGCACCATATTCCCTATAGACCAGGTCAGCCAGCACCATATTCCTATAGACCAGGTCAAATGGCACCATATTCCCTATAGACCAGGTCAAATGGCACCATATTCCCTATAGACCAGGTCAAATGGCACCATATTCCCTATAGACCAGGTCAAATAGCACCATATTCCCTATAGACCAGGTCAAATGGCACCTATTCCCTATAGACCAGGTCAAATAGCACCATATTCCTATAGACCAGGTCAAATGGCACCATATTCTATAGACCAGGTCAAATGGCACCATATTCCCTATAGACCAGGTCAATAGCACCATATTCCCTATATTGGGCACCCCCTATAGACCAGGTCAAATGGCACCATATTCCCTAGACCAGGTCAAATGGCACCATATTCCCTATAGACCAGGTCAAATGGCACCATATTCCCCTATAGACCAGGTCAAATGGCACCCTATTCCCTATAGACCAGGTCAAATGGCACCATATTCCCTATAGACCAGGTCAAATGGCACCCTATTCCTTATAGACCAGGTCAAATGGCACCATATTCCCCATAGACCAGGTCAAATGGCACCATATTGCCTATAGACCAGGTCAAATAGCACCCTATTCCCTATAGACCAGGTCAAATAGCACCCTATTCCTTATAGACCAGGTCAAATGGCACCATGTTCCTATAGACCAGGTCAAATGGCACCTATTCCCTATAGACCAGGTCAAATGGCACCATATTCCCTATAGACCAGGTCAAATAGCACCATATTCTAGACCAGGTCAAATGCCTATAGACCAGGGTATGGCACCTATCTCTAGACCAGGTCAAATAGCACCCTATTCCCTATAGACCAGGTCAAATGGGCAGACCAGGCCATATTCCCTATAGACCAGGTCAAATGGCACCAGATTCCCCTATAGACCAGGTCAAATGGCACCCTATTCCCTATAGACCAGGTCAAATGGCACCTATTCCATATAGACCAGGTCAAATGGCACCCTATTCCTATAGACCAGGTCAAATCCCAGACCAGGTCAAATGGCACCATATTCCCTATAGACCAGGTCAAATGGCACCATATTCCTATAGACCAGG
>NW_026287757.1:0-577 GCF_023373465.1 Oncorhynchus keta
TATACAGACACTAATAAACTAAACAACACACAGGTGAAACCAATCAGACAAAACCAACAGATACACGAAAAGGGATCGGTAGTGGCTAGTAGGGACCGGTGACGTCGTGACAATAGGCAGAAAAGGCAACTGCCTCAGGACTTACATCAACAAGGGGACTCATGGGCTAGACATAAAAATAGATGTTGCATTTTGATGCAACATACACTACCGGTCAAAAGTTGTATTTGTACTATTTTCTACATTGTAGGATAATAGTCAAAACATCAAAGCTATGAAATAACACATATAGAATCATGTAGTAACCACAAAAGTGTTAAACAAATCAAAATACATGTCATAATTTGAGATTCTTCAAATAGCCACCCTTTGCCTTGATGACAGCTTTGCACACTCTTGGCATTCTCTCAACCAGCTTAATGAGGCAGTCACCTGGAATGCATTTCAATTAACAGGTGTGCCTTCTTAAAAGTTAATTTGTGGAATTTCTTTCCTTCTTAATGTGCTTGAACCAATCGGTTTGTTGTGACAAGGTAGGGGGAGTATACAGAAGATAGCCCTATTTGGTAAAAGACCA
>NW_026287758.1:0-6644 GCF_023373465.1 Oncorhynchus keta
AGCGGGGCTTGGATGGCACCGACGGGTGGGACAGCACGGCTCCAACCCCAGCCTCGGGCATTACCTCCACTATGAACGCTAAAGGGGGTCCGGATGCGCCAACACGGGCGCATTGGTGACAGCTCCTTCAGACGACTGAAAGCTCTGCCCGCCTCTGCTGACCAGCCAAGCGCACCGGTCCTCCCTTCAGCAGTGAGGTGATGGGAGCAGCCACCTGACCAAAACCCCGGATAAACCTCCGGTAGTAATTGGCAAATCCTAAAACCGCTGCACTTCTTTCACTGTGGTCAGAATCGGGCCAACTACGCACGGCTGCAACGTCGATCATCCTCCATCACCACTCCCGGAGGTGGAAATATCGATACCCCAGGAAGGAAACGGAGCGTTTTGAAAAACCCACATTTCTCCGCTTCTTGCAATACAGGCCATGCTCCAGTAGCTCGCCCAAGTACCTTGCACGCACCAGAGACACATGCTCCGCGCGTGTGGCAGAATAGACTCAAGATGTCATCAATGTACACTACCACTCCTGCCCGAGCATGTCTGGAGAATCTCATCTACGAAGGATTGGAAAACGGCTGGAGCATTCTTCAATCCGTATTCAGAAACATATGTTTCCATCGCAACTGTCTCCTCCTGGGACAATGGATACACGTGACTCCTAGGAAGTGCAGCGTTTTACCAGAAGGTTTATCACGCAGTCCTCTCGACGATGAGGTGGTAATTGGGTCGCCTTCCCTTTACTAAAGGCGATAGCCAATCGGGCATATTCAGAGGGCATGCGCACGGTGGAAACTTGGTCTGGCCTCCACGTGCAGTCGCACCAACGGCAACTCCTATACACCTACCTGAACACTCCCTCTGACCACTCCCTAAGAGCCCCCTGTCGCCAGGAAATCACCGGGTTGTGTTGAGCTAACCAGGGAACCCCCAACACCACTGGAAACGCAGGTGAATCTATAAGGAACAGGCTAATCTGCTCCTTATGATCACCCTGCGTTACCATGTCCAGCGGCACCGTAGCCTCCCTAATTTCTCCTGACCCTAATGGTCGGCTATCTAAGGAGTGCACGGGGAAGGTCGATCTAACGACACCAGGGGAATCCCTAGCCTTAACGCAAGACCACGATCCATAAAATTCCCAGCTGCGCCTGAATCGACTAGCGCCTTATGCTGTAGAGAGGGGGAAAACCCAGGAAAGAAATCAATACAAACACATGACCGACAGGAAGCTCTGAATGAGTTTGGTGCTTACTCACCTGGGGTGATCGAGCAGTGTTCCGCCTGTCCTCCCGACTCCTAGACGAAGTTCCTCCAGCACCGGTCGGACGTGGTGCCCTCGCCGACCACAACTGGTGCAGGAGGACACTCCTCCTCCGGTCCCCCTCGAAGCCGTACCTCCTAATTCCATAGGGATAGGGACAGGGGGCTGGGGATAGGAAATGACAGGACCTGATCCGAACGCCCGCGAGCAGCCAGCAGGTTGTCGAGACGGATAGCCAGATCGATAAGTCCATCCAGTGTGAATGTTGTGTCCCGACATGCCAGCTCCTGCGTGGTCCTCCCTGAGACTACATCTAAAATGATCAATCAAGGCCCTGTCGTTCCATCCTGCTCCTGCTGCCAAAGTCCTAAACTCTAAAGCAAAATCCTGTACGCTCCTCGTCTCCTGACGCAGGTGGAACAGCCGTTCACCCGCCGCCCGACCCTCGAGTGGATGGTCACAAACAGCTCGGAATCGGCGGGTAAACTCTGGGTAATTATCCTTAGCCGAGTCGGGACCATTCCACACTGCGTTGGCCCACTCGAGGGCTTGCCCAGTCAAGCAGGAGACTAGGGCGCACACACTCTCCTCTCCAGAGGGATCAGGACGCACGGTAGCCAGGTATAGTTCCAGTTGAAGGAGGAAACCCTGGCACCCAGCCGCCGATCCGTCATACTCCCGTGGGAGTGTCAGCCCGAAGAGCCCCGGAGCCAGATGTGTGGTCGCAGAAACAGGAGGTGCTGGAGAAGGGGTTGCTAGAGATGAGGTGGGGAGGCCACTCCTCTCCCATCGATCCATTCTCTCCATCATTTGGTCCATAGCAGAACCAATCCGGTGAATCACGCTGGTATGATGGAGGACCCTCTCCTCCATCGATGGGAGAGGAGACGCTGCTGCTCCTGCTGATTCCATGGGTGGTGCGGGATTCTGTCACGTCTAATCAAGGTGGGTGGAATCAGGCGCAGATAGCAGATAGCGATATGAAAGTTTATTCTCCGGTGAACAATCCAACACAGGATAAAAGACGAAACGGAGAATAAGAACACAAGATACACCGACAGACATAGATGACAAATAAACAATCCCGCACAAAACAAGGGCGGGACAACCTACTATATATACAGACACTAATAAACTAAACAACACACAGGTGAAACCAATCAGACAAAACCAACAGATACACGAAAAGGGATCGGTAGTGGCTAGTAGGACGGTGACGTCGTGACAATAGGCAGAAAAGGCAACTGCCTCAGGACTTACATCAACAAGGGGACTCATGGGCTAGACATAAAAATAGATGTTGCATTTTTGATGCAACATACACTACCGGTCAAAAGTTGTATTTGTACTATTTTCTACATTGTAGGATAATAGTCAAAACATCAAAGCTATGAAATAACACATATAGAATCATGTAGTAACCACAAAAGTGTTAAACAAATCAAAATACATGTCATAATTTGAGATTCTTCAAATAGCCACCCTTTGCCTTGATGACAGCTTTGCACACTCTTGGCATTCTCTCAACCAGCTTAATGAGGCAGTCACCTGGAATGCATTTCAATTAACAGGTGTGCCTTCTTAAAAGTTAATTTGTGGAATTTCTTTCCTTCTTAATGTGCTTGAACCAATCGGTTTGTTGTGACAAGGTAGGGGGAGTATACAGAAGATAGCCCTATTTGGTAAAAGACCAACTTTTTTTTATTTTTTTTTTTTTTTTTTTATGACACACTCAAGCCCATCCACCGCTGCCCCCTGGACACTGATCTCTTGGCTACATAGCTGGCGCACGCTGGACTGTCCATTAATCACGGTACCCCATTCTGCTTGTTTGTTTATCTGTCGGCCCAGTTGCCTAGTCAACGCCATTTTACCTGCTGTTTGTTGTGCTAGCTGATTAGCCTCGCCTACTGTTTTTAGCTAGCTTTCCCAATTCAACACCTGTGATTACTGTATGCCTCGCTGTATGTCTCTCCCAAATGTCAATATGCCTTGTATACTGTTGTTCAGGTTAGTTATCATTGTTTTAGTTCACAATGGAGCCCCTAGATCCACTCTGCATACCCCTGTTACCTCCTTTGTCCCACCCCCCACACATGCGGTGACCTCACCCATTACAACCAGCATGTCCAGAGATACAACCTCTCTCATCATCACCCAGTGCCTGGGCTTACCTCCGCTGTACCCGCACCCCACCATACCCCTGTCTGCGCATTATGCCCTGAATATATTCTACCATGCCCAGAAACCTGCTCCTCTTATCCTCTGCCCCCAACGCTCTAGGCGACCAGTTTTGATAGCCTTTAGCCGCACCCTCATACTACTCCTTCTCTGTTCCGCGGGTGATGTGGAGGTAAACCCAGGCCCTGCATGTCCCCAGGTACCCTCATTTGTTGACTTCTGTGATCGAAAAAGTCTTGGTTTTATGCATGTCAACATCAGAAGCCTCCTCCCTAAGTTTGTTTTACTCACTGCTTTAGCACACTCTGCTAACCCTGATGTCCTTGCCGTGTCTGAATCCTGGCTCAGGAAGGCCACCAAAAATTCAGAGATTTCCATACCCAACTATAACATCTTCCGTCAAGATAGAACTGCCAAAGGGGCGGAGTCGCAGTCTACTGCAGAGATAGCCTGCAAAGTAATGTCATACTTTCAGGTCCATACCCAAACAGTTTGAACTACTAATTTTGAAAATTACTCTCTCCAGAAACAAGTCTCTCACTGTTGCCGCCTGCTACCGACCCCGTCAGCTCCCAGCTGTGCCCTGGACACCATTTGTGAATTGATCGCCCCCATCTAGCTTCAGAGTTTGTTCTGTTAGGTGACCTAAACTGGGATATGCTTAACACCCCGGCAGTCCTACAATCTAAGCTAGATGCCCTCAATCTCACGCAAATCATCAAGGAACCCACCAGGTACAACCCTAACTCTGTAAACAAGGGCACCCTCATAGGCGTCATCCTGACCAACTGGCCCTCCAAATATACCTCCGCTGTCTTCAACCAGGATCTCAGCGATCACTGCCTCATCGCCTGTATCCGCCACGGAGCCGCAGTCAAACGACCACCCCTCATCACTGTCAAACGCTCCCTAAAACACTTCTGTGAGCAGGCCTTTCTAATCGACCTGGCCCGTGTATCCTGGAAGGACATTGACCTCATCCCGTCAGTTGAGGATGCCTGGTCATTCTTTAAAAGTAACTTCCTCACCATTTTGGATAAGCATGCTCCGTTCAAAAAATGCAGAACCAAGAACAGATACAGCCCTTGGTTCACTCCAGACCTGACTGCCCTCGACCAGCACAAAAACATCCTGTGGCGGACTGCAATAGCATCGAATAGCCCCGTGATATGCAACTGTTCAGGAAGTCAGGAACCAATACACGCAGTCAGTCAGGAAAGCTAAGGCCAGCTTCTTCAGGCAAAAGTTTGCATCCTGTAGCTCCAACTCCAAAAGTTCTGGGACACTGTGAAGTCCATGGAGAACAAGAGCACCTCCTCCCAGCTGCCCACTGCACTGAGGCTAGGAAACACGGTCTCCACCGATAAATCCATGATTATCGAAAACTTCAATAAGCACTTCTCAACGGCTGGCCATGCCTTCCGCCTGGCTACTCCAACCTCGGCCAACAGCTCCGCCCCCCCGTAGTTCCTCACCCAAGCCTCTCCAGGTTCTCCTTTACCCAAATCCAGATAGCAGATGTTCTGAAAGAGCTGCAAAACCTGGACCCGTACAAATCAGCTGGGCTTGACAATCTGGACCCGCTATTTCTGAAACTATCTGCCGCCATTGTCGCAACCCTATTACCAGCCTGTTCAACCTCTCTTTCATATCGTCTGAGATCCCCAAGGATTGGAAAGCTGCCGCAGTCATCCCCCTCTTCAAAGGAGGAGACACCCTGGACCCAAACTGCTATAGACCTATATCCATCCTGCCCTGCCTATCTAAGGTCTTCGAAAGCCAAGTCAACAAACAGGTCACTGACCATCTCGAATCCCACCGTACCTTCTCCGCTGTGCAATCTGGTTTCCGAGCCGGTCACGGGTGCACCTCAGCCACACTCAAGGTACTAAATGATATCATAACCGCCATCGATAAAAGACAGTACTGTGCAGCCGTCTTCATCGACCTCGCCAAGGCTTTCGACTCTGTCAATCACCAAATTCTTATCGGCAGACTCAACAGCCTCGGTTTTCGGATGACTGCCTTGCCTGGTTCACCAATTACTTTGCAGACAGAGTTCAGTGTGTCAAATCAGAGGGCATGCTGTCCGGTCCTCTGGCAGTCTCTATGGGGGTGCCACAGGGTTCAATTCTCGGGCCGACTCTTTTCTCTGTATATATCAATGATGTTGCTCTTGCTGCGGGCGATTCCCTGATCCACCTCTCTACGCAGACGACACCATTCTATATACTTTCGGCCCGTCATTGGACACTGTGCTATCAAACCTCAAACGAGCTTCAATGCCATACAGCACTCCTTCCGTGGCCTCCAACTGCTCTTAAACGCGAGTAAAACCAAATGCATGCTTTTCAACCGATCGCTGCCTGCACCCGCATGCCCGACTAGCATCACCACCCTGGATGGTTCCAACCTTGAATATGTGGACATCTATAAGTACCTAGGTGTCTGGCTAGACTGCAAACTCTCCTTCCAGACTCACATCAAACATCTCCAATCAAAAATCAAATCCAGAGTCGGCTTTCTATTCCGCAACAAAGCCTCCTTCACTCACGCTGCCAAGCTTACCCTAGTAAAACTGACTATCCTACCGATCCTCGACTTCGGCGATGTCATCTACAAAATGGCTTCCAACACTCTACTCAGCAAACTGGATGCAGTCTATCACAGTGCCATCCGTTTTGTCACTAAAGCACCTTATACCACCCACCACTGCGACTTGTATGCTCTAGTCGGCTGGCCCTCACTACATATTCGTCGCCAGACCCACTGGCTCAGGTCATTTACAAGTCCATGCTAGGTAAAAGCTCCGCCTTATCTCAGTTCACTGGTCACGATGGCAACACCCATCCGTAGCACGCGCTCCAGCAGGTGTATCTCACTGATCATCCTAAAGCCAACACCTCATTTGGCCGCCTTTCGTTCCAGTACTCTGCTGCCTGTGACTGGAGCAATTGCAAAAATCGCTGAAGTTGGAGACTTTTATCTCCCTCACCAACTTCAAACATCAGCTATCCGAGCAGCTAACCGATCGCTGCAGCTGTACATAGTCTATAGGTAAATAGCTCACCCTTTTTCACCTACCTCATTCCCATACTGTTTTTATACTGTTTTTATTTATTTACTTTTCTGCTCTTTTGCACACCAATATCTCTACCTGTACATGCCCATCTGATCATTTTATCACTCCAGTGTTAAT
>NW_026287759.1:0-66796 GCF_023373465.1 Oncorhynchus keta
ATGGTTACTGTTCTGTTTCACATTGTTACACTCTGTCTTCCTAAATGTCTATTCTGTCCATGACCGAGGTGATATAATATTGAAATGTGAAAATAAAGACATTACTATATTCTGGTTGTATGTTCTGTTTTATTCAACAAAAACACAATGTCTGCATAAACATACATAGAGATGCATGTCAGGGTACAAAACACTTAGGTTTAGTTTGCTTGGTGAACACCAGAGCGCCCAGCTTGGACTTGGAGTGCACTCGTTTGTGTATAGGACAAGGGTAGGTTGTCGACTTTTCATTCGCCTGGACACAGAAGAGTCCAGATCCGGTCTTCCTGATAGTCACAGGGACACCCCAGAGCAATGTCAGTCTCCGAGCTTCGCTTTCTACCCGGGTTTGATTCGGCACTCCCTCGATCTCGGATACCAGCAAGCGTTGACCGAGTCCCCGAGCTTTCAAGATGCCTCGGAAACGTATCCCCAGCGTTGTTACATCGGCTAGTATGGGGTTGGAGGAAAGGCCCACTGAAAGGGCCAGGGGGTCATCGCAGCCCGGGTCTTCAATGTCTTGGGTGTTGAATGTGTCTACGTACTCGAACCCTGAGTCCGCTTTGTAACAGTTGGGCAGCCGAACGCACTTCCTAACCGAGTACGGGGCCTTGTCGATAGACGAACGTCTGTTGTTGTGATCGCAGTTGAGCCTCAGATACCCCGAGCCCGACGAGCTACAAGGTCCCTTTCTCATCGCATGTCCCAGGTTGCAGAGCCCACACGAGTCTGCGTCTTTCGGGTAAGACAGGAGAACGTACTTCATAGAGACCCTCTCCATCTCGTCGAGTAAAGGTCTGTAGGCCTCTATGCCATCGACACTGCACAGTTCTACCGGCAGATACCAGAGCATTCTGAGGCTCAGCTTCGCCTTGGCAGAGGAAGCCCTGACGTACACGGAAATCTTACCCACCACCTTTGCAAGCTCTCTGAGAGACGGATCTTTCTCCAGCTCGCTCATCTTGACCTTTACAAGTCTCACAAGAGACTCGACTATCACCAAGATCAGACTCGTTGTTAAGGCCTCAGATACTTTACGCTTGGTGGAGCGATCCGCTTCAGTGGCAAATTTCTTGTTGCATGTCTGACAACACTTGAGATCCACGTCCAAGTTCAATCTGCTGACAGGCCTTCCGGGTAGGAACACCTCATTGTAGCACAGGCCGGGGCCCGTGTCTCTGTTCGCCACCAAGGTACTCAAGTGTCCTCTGGAGGTGACCGTGTACCGGTGCACTGTGGTGAAGCCCCAAAATTGCCCTCGCTAGAAGCATGTGTTTCAGACATAAGGAAGTGGATGGCTGCAAACTTTCTACTATTAAACTCGGACAAAACAGAGATGCTTGTTCTAGGTCCCAAGAAACAAAGAGATCTTCTGTTGAATCTGACAATTAATCTTAATGGTTGTACAGTCGTCTCAAATAAAACTGTGAAGGACCTCGGCGTTACTCTGGACCCTGATCTCTCTTTTGAAGAACATATCAAGACCATTTCGAGGACAGCTTTTTTCCATCTACGTAACATTGCAAAAATCAGAAACTTTCTGTCCAAAAATGATGCAGAAAAATTAATCCATGCTTTTGTCACTTCTAGGTTAGACTACTGCAATGCTCTATTTTCCGGCTACCCGGATAAAGCACTAAATAAACTTCAGTTAGTGCTAAATACGGCTGCTAGAATCCTGACTAGAACCAAAAAATTTGATCATATTACTCCAGTGCTAGCCTCTCTACACTGGCTTCCTGTCAAAGCAAGGGCTGATTTCAAGGTTTTACTGCTAACCTACAAAGCATTACATGGGCTTGCTCCTACCTACCTCTCTGATTTGGTCCTGCCGTACATACCTACACGTACGCTACGGTCACAAGACGCAGGCCTCCTAATTGTCCCTAGAATTTCTAAGCAAACAGCTGGAGGCAGGGCTTTCTCCTATAGAGCTCCATTTTTATGGAACGGTCTGCCTACCCATGTCAGAGACGCAAACTCGGTCTCAACCTTTAAGTCTTTACTGAAGACTCATCTCTTCAGTGGGTCATATGATTGAGTGTAGTCTGGCCCAGGAGTGGGAAGGTGAACGGAAAGGCTCTGGAGCAACGAACCGCCCTTGCTGTCTCTGCCTGGCCGGTTCCCCTCTTTCCACTGGGATTCTCTGCCTCTAACCCTGTTACGGGGCTGAGTCACTGGCTTGCTGGGGCTCTCTCGTGCCGTCCTGGGGGGGTGCGTCACCTGGGTGGGTTGATTCACTGTTGTGGTCGGCCTGTCTGGGTTGCCCCCCTTGGGTTGTACCGTGGCGGAGATCTTTGTGGGCTATACTCGGCCTTGTCTCAGGATGGTAAGTTGGTGGTTGAAGATATCCCTCTAGTGGTGTGGGGGATGTGCTTTGGCAAAGTGGGTGGGGTTATATCCTTCCTGTTTGGCCCTGTCCGGGGTGTCCTCGGATGGGGCCACAGTGTCTCCTGACCCCTCCTGTCTCAGCCTCCAGTATTTATGCTGCAGTAGTTTATGTGTCGGGGGCTAGGGTCAGTTTGTTATATCTGGAGTACTTCTCCTGTCCTATTCGGTGTCCTGTGTGAATCTAAGTGTGCGTTCTCTAATTCTCTCCTTCTCTCTTTCTTTCTCTCTCTCGGAGGACCTGAGCCCTAGGACCATGTCCCAGGACTACCTGACATGAGGACTCCTTGCTGTCCCCAGTCCACCTGGCCATGCTCCTGCTCCAGTTTCAACTGACCTGAGCCCTAGGACCGTGCCCCAGGACTACCTGACATGAAGGCTCCTTGCTGTCCCCAGTCCACCTGACTGTGCTGCTGCTCCAGTTTCAACTGTTCTGCCTTATTATTATTCGACCATGCTGGTCATTTATGAACATTTGAACATCTTGGTCATGTTCTGTTATAATCTCTACCCGGCACAGCCAGAAGAGGACTGGCCACCCCACATAGCCCGGTTCCTCTCTAGGTTTCTTCCTAGGTTTTGGCCTTTCTAGGGAGTTTTTCCTAGCCACCGTGCTTTTACACCTGCATTGTTTGCTGTTTGGGGTTTTAGGCTGGGTTTCTGTACAGCACTTTGAGATATCAGCTGATGTACGAAGGGCTATATAAATAAATTTGATTTGATTTGATTTGTTACCCGTCACAGGGTCGACAGGGTCTTCCATGAGCAGCACAGGATTGACGGATCCCCACTTTTCACGTGACGGTAGCATTGCTTCGGGCTCACGGGTGCGTATTATACAGTAATTCACCAGGTGGTCGAAAGTCAGATCATCGCTCGTATACACTGTGAAGGTATAAGGGAAGGCCCTAGGTCTGTCTGTTAGAGTCCCGGGAAGGTTGTTGAAGGTCTCTAACGTGGTGACGGTATACATTTCATTCATTCCTTCCGTAGGGAAAGGCGAGACAGGGGACGGTGGCTCTCTGGTGCTTGCTTTCCCCAGAGTTTGACTTCCAGCTGAGTCGTCTACCTCATCGCAATCATTTTGTGTGTCGTGGTCACTTTTCAACAGAGGGTCATCTCCTACGCCTCGTTCATCTCCTAGGTGTCACACTTTGCCTTCTCGCTCCTCTTGGCTTCGACCCTCTCTGATGTCAGGGTAGTTCCAATGTGAAAATGAGATATGATCTACCCCGATCAAGGGGATCCCATGGAGGGACTGGTGATCCTCAGCACTGAGGTCCAATAGACCCCCTGTAGCTAGCATTTGGTTCAGTTCCGGGGGTTCCAATCTAACCTTATCAGAGTAGTACAGACCAAGAGCACGGTTGTATAGAGGGTAGTGATGCATGATATCATACTGCTTGCTGAGCATATCGCTTACGGTGTGGGAAAATAGAGCGTGCAGCTGTGAACCGAGCTGAAGTTCCTCATCCTGAGGGTACTGTGTGTAATGTTCTAAAAAGCTTGTGCATTTGACACCTTTCGACATACACATGGCCACAAAATCACCCTGGGTGGCCACAGATTGCAGGTCTGGCCTATGCTCCGAAGACTCGAAACATATGTCTCGTCCCAGTAGGCAGGTTGTGTTACCCAATCCCCCGATGGTAACATCAGCTAGTACCCTGGTGAGGTGACACGTCGTGTCATTAAAGTCTGAGGCTAATATGCAGGCGCACAACAGGTCTCCTGCTCGCAGGGTTAAAGCACTAGGCGACGTGTTCCACATGTGCCACTGCCCTGTCCCGCACCCTAGTGTGAAGTAACAAGACACCGGAGGCTTTGCAGATGTGGCGTTGTCCCTTGGGGTAGATTGCCTCTGTTTCAGTACATGTGCCTTGTTCACGTTAGACTGCATGGTTCCTGAACCAATAAACATAGTAGATGGGGAACTGAGGATACATGGCTTTTATATCTGAGGAACTAGTCATCCCCTTTGGAAACTATTGGTTTGATGTTCACACCATCTGCTATTGGATCACGGTTGGATATACGCCCTTTATCAAGGTTCAGAAATGTACTCCTTAGTCAGATGAAAAGTGTGGTCTTTTCTGTCACAGCTCCATACCTATTAAACAGAGTAGAAAATAAAACACATATCCGTGTCCAAGTTATCAAGATGTTATTGGTAGACACATGGCCCATAACATTCAGGTCTTTTGTTGAAAAGCTAACAACAAGGTATAAGCACAGTGTTTGATGTTCCGGATCAGGTGTTCTACAGTTCCACCTTCAACTCGTACAGACTATTTTCAAGCTTGCGATTCAGCTTTGTCATTTTCTCATAACAATATGGGGCATGTGCTCCAGACAAGTGGCCGCACATGTAACACCAGTGCCGTTCAGCCAGTGTGATATATATCAGGTATTTCACTACAACTGTAGGACGACTCCAAGCGTCCGGGGCAGTGATCACGTTTGGGTGCGCGATGAATCCCCTGCGGAATCTCTCTTGTCCTATTTCAATCTTCAGACGGTCAGGGGTGTAGTTGTTCTTCAGGTATGGACACTGTCCTTTGGTAAAGAAAGCGTGTTGATTCAGGAACGTGTCACCTGGCACAAAGTTTGATATACCCACGTTGCAACTCCGGCACTGGTGAGAGTCTCCCTTCCCCGTGTATTCCATGTTAGTTGGGTCTCCCAACCAGGCAAACCGTGATAGGTTGTATCTGCAGCCTACACCTCTGTCGGAGTCAACGTTCGCTACTGATGTTACGGTAGCTTCCTGTTTCGAAGGAAGCCCCAGCATCATTGCTTCACGGACGAAGAACGACTTGTCACCAGGTTGCACGTTCTTTCCTCCGTTTGTTGCGGTCATCCATTCAATCCGCTCCAGCATGTTTCCATCCCAGTATGGGTCGATACCGGTGGCTATGTATTGTCCATCTTTGAAAACAATATTTTTGTGGATTGTGGGTTCTCCCAATCCTACCTCTTGTTTTGGTGGCCATTCCATGACCGGTTTTTCCTGTGTACCTAGACCTTGAAACAGTACTACAGATTACACAGCGCTACCTGACCTTGGCACTCTGTATAGCGAGTACATTTGGTTACACAAGGGTATAACAAGTGGAAGAAGGTTTGATCCATTCCTCTCTTTATGTGACTCCTGGATTCCACGACCCTGGAGGTTTCATCGCTTCTAGGAGTCCTCCAATTGTGCCCCCCTCAGTTGGAGCTTTCATCCGTTCTCCTACGCGAATCCGGTCCACCCATGGCCTTGCCTAAGCGACCTCGGTGCCTCATGAGGGTTCATAGTCAGTGTTGGCCAAGTTCGGATAATGTCTTGATAATTCTTAGAATGAAACTAGTCACTACAAGGCGACGTATAGTTTGACTGTGTAACTTTGACATAAAGTGATTCAATAAACAATGCCCATGTGTACAAATGATATGGAGATTATTGTTATTATTAGCAATCTGAGGTTAGAGTAAAGCAAGACATACACAGGAACACATAGGTATTTTATTATAAAACAACTATGGTTATAATATATAAAGACAAGGTTGGCAAATGCAATGGTGTTATTCATATTCAAAGACTGAGGTTTCATTCATTCTATGCTTCATCTCCTGGGCCAAGGAGCATCTCTTACGTGCCGTGGGTGCCCCATGAGGGTTCATAGTCAGTGTTGGCCAAGTTCGGATAATGTCTTGATAATTCTTAGAATGAAACTAGTCACTACAAGGCGACGTATAGTTTGACTGTGTAACTTTGACATAAAGTGATTCAATAAACAATGCCCATGTGTACAAATGATATGGAGATTATTGTTATTATTAGCAATCTGAGGTTAGAGTAAAGCAAGACATACACAGGAACACATAGGTATTTTATTATAAAACAACTATGGTTATAATATATAAAGACAAGGTTGGCAAATGCAATGGTGTTATTCATATTCAAAGACTGAGGTTTCATTCATTCTATGCTTCATCTCCTGGGCCAAGGAGCATCTCTTACGTGCCGTGGGTGCCCCATGAGGGTTCATAGTCAGTGTTGGCCAAGTTCGGATAATGTCTTGATAATTCTTAGAATGAAACTAGTCACTACAAGGCGACGTATAGTTTGACTGTGTAACTTTGACATAAAGTGATTCAATAAACAATGCCCATGTGTACAAATGATATGGAGATTATTGTTATTATTAGCAATCTGAGGTTAGAGTAAAGCAAGACATACACAGGAACACATAGGTATTTTATTATAAAACAACTATGGTTATAATATATAAAGACAAGGTTGGCAAATGCAATGGTGTTATTCATATTCAAAGACTGAGGTTTCATTCATTCTATGCTTCATCTCCTGGGCCAAGGAGCATCTCTTACGTGCCGTGGGTGCCCCATGAGGGTTCATAGTCAGTGTTGGCCAAGTTCGGATAATGTCTTGATAATTCTTAGAATGAAACTAGTCACTACAAGGCGACGTATAGTTTGACTGTGTAACTTTGACATAAAGTGATTCAATAAACAATGCCCATGTGTACAAATGATATGGAGATTATTGTTATTATTAGCAATCTGAGGTTAGAGTAAAGCAAGACATACACAGGAACACATAGGTATTTTATTATAAAACAACTATGGTTATAATATATAAAGACAAGGTTGGCAAATGCAATGGTGTTATTCATATTCAAAGACTGAGGTTTCATTCATTCTATGCTTCATCTCCTGGGCCAAGGAGCATCTCTTACGTGCCGTGGGTGCCCCATGAGGGTTCATAGTCAGTGTTGGCCAAGTTCGGATAATGTCTTGATAATTCTTAGAATGAAACTAGTCACTACAAGGCGACGTATAGTTTGACTGTGTAACTTTGACATAAAGTGATTCAATAAACAATGCCCATGTGTACAAATGATATGGAGATTATTGTTATTATTAGCAATCTGAGGTTAGAGTAAAGCAAGACATACACAGGAACACATAGGTATTTTATTATAAAACAACTATGGTTATAATATATAAAGACAAGGTTGGCAAATGCAATGGTGTTATTCATATTCAAAGACTGAGGTTTCATTCATTCTATGCTTCATCTCCTGGGCCAAGGAGCATCTCTTACGTGCCGTGGGTGCCCCATGAGGGTTCATAGTCAGTGTTGGCCAAGTTCGGATAATGTCTTGATAATTCTTAGAATGAAACTAGTCACTACAAGGCGACGTATAGTTTGACTGTGTAACTTTGACATAAAGTGATTCAATAAACAATGCCCATGTGTACAAATGATATGGAGATTATTGTTATTATTAGCAATCTGAGGTTAGAGTAAAGCAAGACATACACAGGAACACATAGGTATTTTATTATAAAACAACTATGGTTATAATATATAAAGACAAGGTTGGCAAATGCAATGGTGTTATTCATATTCAAAGACTGAGGTTTCATTCATTCTATGCTTCATCTCCTGGGCCAAGGAGCATCTCTTACGTGCCGTGGGTGCCCCATGAGGGTTCATAGTCAGTGTTGGCCAAGTTCGGATAATGTCTTGATAATTCTTAGAATGAAACTAGTCACTACAAGGCGACGTATAGTTTGACTGTGTAACTTTGACATAAAGTGATTCAATAAACAATGCCCATGTGTACAAATGATATGGAGATTATTGTTATTATTAGCAATCTGAGGTTAGAGTAAAGCAAGACATACACAGGAACACATAGGTATTTTATTATAAAACAACTATGGTTATAATATATAAAGACAAGGTTGGCAAATGCAATGGTGTTATTCATATTCAAAGACTGAGGTTTCATTCATTCTATGCTTCATCTCCTGGGCCAAGGAGCATCTCTTACGTGCCGTGGGTGCCCCATGAGGGTTCATAGTCAGTGTTGGCCAAGTTCGGATAATGTCTTGATAATTCTTAGAATGAAACTAGTCACTACAAGGCGACGTATAGTTTGACTGTGTAACTTTGACATAAAGTGATTCAATAAACAATGCCCATGTGTACAAATGATATGGAGATTATTGTTATTATTAGCAATCTGAGGTTAGAGTAAAGCAAGACATACACAGGAACACATAGGTATTTTATTATAAAACAACTATGGTTATAATATATAAAGACAAGGTTGGCAAATGCAATGGTGTTATTCATATTCAAAGACTGAGGTTTCATTCATTCTATGCTTCATCTCCTGGGCCAAGGAGCATCTCTTACGTGCCGTGGGTGCCCCATGAGGGTTCATAGTCAGTGTTGGCCAAGTTCGGATAATGTCTTGATAATTCTTAGAATGAAACTAGTCACTACAAGGCGACGTATAGTTTGACTGTGTAACTTTGACATAAAGTGATTCAATAAACAATGCCCATGTGTACAAATGATATGGAGATTATTGTTATTATTAGCAATCTGAGGTTAGAGTAAAGCAAGACATACACAGGAACACATAGGTATTTTATTATAAAACAACTATGGTTATAATATATAAAGACAAGGTTGGCAAATGCAATGGTGTTATTCATATTCAAAGACTGAGGTTTCATTCATTCTATGCTTCATCTCCTGGGCCAAGGAGCATCTCTTACGTGCCGTGGGTGCCCCATGAGGGTTCATAGTCAGTGTTGGACAAGTTCGGATAATGTCTTGATAATTTTTAGAATGAACCTAGTCACATTATACTACAAGGCAACTGTGTAACAGTGATGTAAAGTGATACAATAAACAATGCACATGTGTAAAAAATGATATGGAGACTCTTATTATTATTGCCAATCTGAGGTTACAGTACAAGCAAGGCATACACAGGTACACATGTATACTTTATTATACAGCAACTATGGCTATAATATATAATGTTTGGCATATGATCTTCTCCTTTGCTGCTGTCCTCTTCTCTGCTCGATCTCCTCTCCTCTTGTGCTGACTTGTGCAGGGACGGCCTGCCCCTCAGTCCGAGGGGTAAGCCTTTGTGTCCTCTGCGCGATCTCCTCTCCTCTTGTGCTGACTTGTGCAGGGACGGCCTGCCCCTCAGTCCGAGGGGTAAGCCTTTGTGTCCTCTGCTCGATCTCCTCTTCTCTTGTGCTGACTTGTGCAGCCACGGCCTGCCCCTCAGTCCGAGGGCGAGCCGTTGTCAGATACCTACCTGTGTCCACTGCGCGATCTCCTCTCCTCTTGTGCTGACTTGAGCAGGGACGGCCTGCCCCTCAGTCCGAGGGGTAAGCCTTTGTGTCCTCTGCTCGATCTCCTCTTCTCTTGTGCTGACTTGTGCAGCCACGGCCTGCCCCTCAGTCCGAGGGCGAGCCGTTGTCAGATACCTACCTGTGTCCTCTGCGCGATCTCCTCTCCTCTTGTGCTGACTTGTGCAGGGACGGCCTGCCCCTCAGTCCGAGGGGTAAGCCTTTGTGTCCTCTGCTCGATCTCCTCTCCTCTTGTGTTGACTTGTGCAGGGACGGCATGCCCCTCAGTCCGAGGGGTAAGCCTTTGTGTCCTCTGCGCGATCTCCTCTCCTCTTGTGCTGACTTGTGCAGGGACGGCCTGCCCCTCAGTCCGAGGGGTAAGCCTTTGTGTCCTCTGCTCGATCTCCTCTTCTCTTGTGCTGACTTGTGCAGCCACGGCCTGCCCCTCAGTCCGAGGGCGAGCCGTTGTCAGATACCTACCTGTGTCCACTGCACGATCTCCTCTCCTCTTGTGCTGACTTGTGCAGGGACGGCCTGCCCCTCAGTCCGAGGGGTAAGCCTTTGTGTCCTCTGCTCGATCTCCTCTTCTCTTGTGCTGACTTGTGCAGCCACGGCCTGCCCCTCAGTCCGAGGGCGAGCCGTTGTCAGATACCTACCTGTGTCCTCTGCGCGATCTCCTCTCCTCTTGTGCTGACTTGTGCAGGGACGGCCTGCCCCTCAGTCCGAGGGGTAAGCCTTTGTGTCCTCTGCTCGATCTCCTTTTCTCTTGTGCAGGGACGACCTGCCCCTCAGTCCGAGGGGTAAGCCTTTGTGTCCTCTGCGCGATCTCCTCTCCTCTTGTGCTGACTCGTGCAGGGACGGCCTGCCCCTCAGTCCGAGGGGTAAGCCTTTGTGTCCTCTGCTCGATCTCCTCTTCTCTTGTGCTGACTTGTGCAGCCACGGCCTGCCCCTCAGTCCGAGGGCGAGCCGTTGTCAGATACCTACCTGTGTCCACTGCGCGATCTCCTCTCCTCTTGTGCTGACTTGTGCAGGGACGGCCTGCCCCTCAGTCCGAGGGGTAAGCCTTTGTGTCCTCTGCTCGATCTCCTCTTCTCTTGTGCTGACTTGTGCAGCCACGGCCTGCCCCTCAGTCCGAGGGCGAGCCGTTGTCAGATACCTACCTGTGTCCTCTGCTCGATCTCCTCTTCTCTTGTGCTGACTTGTGCAGGGACGGCCTGCCCCTCAGTCCGAGGGGTAAGCCTTTGTGTCCTCTGCTCGATCTCCTCTTCTCTTGTGCAGGGACGACCTGCCCCTCAGTCCGAGGGGTAAGCCTTTGTGTCCTCTGCGCGATCTCCTCTTCTCTTGTGCAGGGACGGCCTGCCCCTCAGTCCGAGGGGCGAGCCGTTGTCGGTTACCTACCTGTGTCCTCTGTGCGATCTCCTCTCCTCTTGTGCTGACTTGTGCAGGGACGGCATGCCCCTCAGTCCGAGGGGTAAGCCTTTGTGTCCTCTGCTCGATCTCCTCTTCTCTTGTGCAGGGACGACCTGCCCCTCAGTCCGAGGGGTAAGCCTTTGTGTCCTCTGCTCGATCTCCACTGCTCTTGTGTTGACTTGTGCAGGGACGGCATGCCCCTCAGTCTGAGGGGTAGTAAGCCTTTGTGTCCTCTGCTCGATCTCCTCTTCTCTTGTGCAGGGTCGGCCTGCCCCTCAGTCCGAGGGGCGAGCCGTTGTCGGTTACCTACCTGTGTCCTTTGTGCGATCTCCTCTTCTCTTGTGCAGGGACGACCTGCCCCTCAGTCCGAGGGGTAAGCCTTTGTGTCCTCTGCTCGATCTCCTCTTCTCTTGTGCTGACTTGTGCAGCGACGGCATGCCCCTCAGTCCGAGGGCGAGCCGTTGTCGGATACCTACCTGTGTCCTCTGCGCGATCTCCTCTCCTCTTGTGCTGACTTGTGCAGGGACGGCCTGCCCCTCAGTCCGAGGGGTAAGCCTTTGTGTCCTCTGCTCGATCTCCTCTTCTCTTGTGCTGACTTGTGCAGCCACGGCCTGCCCCTCAGTCCGAGGGCGAGCCGTTGTCAGATACCTACCTGTGTCCACTGCGCGATCTCCTCTCCTCTTGTGCTGACTTGTGCAGGGACGGCCTGCCCCTCAGTCCGAGGGGTAAGCCTTTGTGTCCTCTGCTCGATCTCCTCTTCTCTTGTGCTGACTTGTGCAGCCACGGCCTGCCCCTCAGTCCGAGGGCGAGCCGTTGTCAGATACCTACCTGTGTCCACTGCGCGATCTCCTCTCCTCTTGTGCTGACTTGTGCAGGGACGGCCTGCCCCTCAGTCCGAGGGGTAAGCCTTTGTGTCCTCTGCTCGATCTCCTCTTCTCTTGTGCAGGGACGACCTGCCCCTCAGTCCGAGGGGTAAGCCTTTGTGTCCTCTGCTCAATCTCCTCTTCTCTTGTGCAGGGACGACCTGCCCCTCAGTCCGAGGGGTAAGCCTTTGTGTCCTCTGCTCGATCTCCTCTTCTCTTGTGCAGGGACGACCTGCCCCTCAGTCCGAGGGGTAAGCCTTTGTGTCCTCTGCTCAATCTCCTCTTCTCTTGTGCAGGGACGACCTGCCCCTCAGTCCGAGGGGTAAGCCTTTGTGTCCTCTGCTCGATCTCCTCTTCTCTTGTCGAGGGCGAGCCGTTGTCAGATACCTACCTGTGTCCTCTGCGCGATCTCCTCTCCTCTTGTGCTGACTTGTGCAGGGACGGCCTGCCCCTCAGTCCGAGGGGTAAGCCTTTGTGTCCTCTGCTCGATCTCCTCTTCTCTTGTGCAGGGACGACCTGCCCCTCAGTCCGAGGGGTAAGCCTTTGTGTCCTCTGCTCGATCTCCTCTTCTCTTGTGCAGGGACGACCTGCCCCTCAGTCCGAGGGGTAAGCCTTTGTGTCCTCTGCTCGATCTCCTCTTCTCTTGTGCAGGGTCGGCCTGCCCCTCAGTCCGAGGGTAAGCCTTTGTGTCCTCTGCTCGATCTCCTCTTCTCTTGTCGAGGGCGAGCCGTTGTCAGATACCTACCTGTGTCCTCTGCGCGATCTCCTCTCCTCTTGTGCTGACTTGTGCAGGGACGGCCTGCCCCTCAGTCCGAGGGGTAAGCCTTTGTGTCCTCTGCTCAATCTCCTCTTCTCTTGTGCAGGGACGACCTGCCCCTCAGTCCGAGGGGTAAGCCTTTGTGTCCTCTGCTCGATCTCCTCTTCTCTTGTGCTGACTTGTGCAGCCACGGCCTGCCCCTCAGTCCGAGGGCGAGCCGTTGTCAGATACCTACCTGTGTCCTCTGCGCGATCTCCTCTCCTCTTGTGCTGACTTGTGCAGGGACGGCCTGCCCCTCAGTCCGAGGGGTAAGCCTTTGTGTCCTCTGCTCGATCTCCTCTTCTCTTGTGCAGGGACGGCATGCCCCTCAGTCCGAGGGGGTAAGCCTTTGTGTCCTCTGCTCGATCTCCTCTTCTCTTGTGCTGACTTGTGCAGCCACGGCCTGCCCCTCAGTCCGAGGGCGAGCCGTTGTCAGATACCTACCTGTGTCCTCTGCGCGATCTCCTCTCCTCTTGTGCTGACTTGTGCAGGGACGGCCTGCCCCTCAGTCCGAGGGGTAAGCCTTTGTGTCCTCTGCTCAATCTCCTCTTCTCTTGTGCAGGGACGACCTGCCCCTCAGTCCGAGGGGTAAGCCTTTGTGTCCTCTGCTCGATCTCCTCTTCTCTTGTGCTGACTTGTGCAGCCACGGCCTGCCCCTCAGTCCGAGGGCGAGCCGTTGTCAGATACCTACCCGTGTCCTCTGCGCGATCTCCTCTCCTCTTGTGCTGACTTGTGCAGGGACGGCCTGCCCCTCAGTCCGAGGGGTAAGCCTTTGTGTCCTCTGCTCAATCTCCTCTTCTCTTGTGCTGACTTGTGCAGCCACGGCCTGCCCCTCAGTCCGAGGGCGAGCCGTTGTCACATACCTACCCGTGTCCTCTGCGCGATCTCCTCTCCTCTTGTGCTGACTTGTGCAGGGACGGCCTGCCCCTCAGTCCGAGGGGTAAGCCTTTGTGTCCTCTGCTCGATCTCCTCTTCTCTTGTGCTGACTTGTGCAGCCACGGCCTGCCCCTCAGTCCGAGGGCGAGCCGTTGTCAGATACCTACCCGTGTCCTCTGCGCGATCTCCTCTCCTCTTGTGCTGACTTGTGCAGGGACGGCCTGCCCCTCAGTCCGAGGGGTAAGCCTTTGTGTCCTCTGCTCGATCTCCTCTTCTCTTGTGCTGACTTGTGCAGGGACGGCCTCCCCCTCAGTCCGAGGGGTAAGCCTTTGTGTCCTCTGCTCGATCTCATCTTCTCTTGTGCTGACTTGTGCAGCCACGGCCTGCCCCGCAGACCGAGGGCGAGCCGTTGTCACATACCTACCTGTGTCCTCTGCGCGATCTCCTCTCCTCTTGTGCTGACTTGTGCAGGGACGGCCTGCCCCTCAGTCCGAGGGCGAGCCGTTGTCAGATACCTACCCGTGTCCTCTGCGCGATCTCCTCTCCTCTTGTGCTGACTTGTGCAGGGACGGCCTGCCCCTCAGTCCGAGGGCGAGCCGTTGTCACATACCTACCTGTGTCCTCTGCGCGATCTCCTCTCCTCTTGTGCTGACTTGTGCAGCCACGGCCTGCCCCTCAGTCCGAGGGCGAGCCGTTGTCACATACCTACCTGTGTCCTCTGCGCGATCTCCTCTCCTCTTGTGCTGACTTGTGCAGGGACGGCCTGCCCCTCAGTCCGAGGGGTAAGCCTTTGTGTCCTCTGCTCGATCTCCTCTTCTCTTGTGCAGCCACGGCCTGCCCCTCAGTCCGAGGGCGAGCCGTTGTCAGATACCTACCTGTGTCCTCTGCGCGATCTCCTCTCCTCTTGTGCTGACTTGTGCAGGGACGGCCTGCCCCTCAGTCCGAGGGGTAAGCCTTTGTGTCCTCTGCTCGATCTCCTCTTCTCTTGTGCAGGGACGACCTGCCCCTCAGTCCGAGGGGTAAGCCTTTGTGTCCTCTGCGCGATCTCCTCTCCTCTTGTGCTGACTTGTGCAGGGACGGCCTGCCCCTCAGTCCGAGGGCGAGCCGTTGTCAGATACCTACCTGTGTCCTCTGCGCGATCTCCTCTCCTCTTGTGCTGACTTGTGCAGGGACGGCCTGCCCCTCAGTCCGAGGGGTAAGCCTTTGTGTCCTCTGCTCGATCTCCTCTTCTCTTGTGCAGGGACGACCTGCCCCTCAGTCCGAGGGGTAAGCCTTTGTGTCCTCTGCGCGATCTCCTCTCCTCTTGTGCTGACTTGTGCAGGGACGGCCTGCCCCTCAGTCCGAGGGGTAAGCCTTTGTGTCCTCTGCTCGATCTCCTCTTCTCTTGTGCTGACTTGTGCAGCCACGGCCTGCCCCTCAGTCTGAGGGCGAGCCGTTGTCAGATACCTACCTGTGTCCACTGCGCGATCTCCTCTCCTCTTGTGCTGACTTGTGCAGGGACGGCCTGCCCCTCAGTCCGAGGGGTAAGCCTTTGTGTCCTCTGCTCGATCTCCTCTTCTCTTGTGCTGACTTGTGCAGCCACGGCCTGCCCCTCAGTCCGAGGGCGAGCCGTTGTCAGATACCTACCTGTGTCCTCTGCGCGATCTCCTCTCCTCTTGTGCTGACTTGTGCAGGGACGGCCTGCCCCTCAGTCCGAGGGGTAAGCCTTTGTGTCCTCTGCTCGATCTCCTCTTCTCTTGTGCAGGGACGACCTGCCCCTCAGTCCGAGGGGTAAGCCTTTGTGTCCTCTGCGCGATCTCCTCTCCTCTTGTGCAGGGACGGCCTGCCCCTCAGTCCGAGGGCGAGCCGTTGTCAGATACCTACCTGTGTCCTCTGCGCGATCTCCTCTCCTCTTGTGCTGACTTGTGCAGGGACGGCCTGCCCCTCAGTCCGAGGGGTAAGCCTTTGTGTCCTCTGCTCGATCTCCTCTTCTCTTGTGCAGGGACGACCTGCCCCTCAGTCCGAGGGGTAAGCCTTTGTGTCCTCTGCGCGATCTCCTCTCCTCTTGTGCTGACTTGTGCAGGACGGCCTGCCCCTCAGTCCGAGGGGGTAAGCCTTTGTGTCCTCTGCTCGATCTCCTCTTCTCTTGTGCTGACTTGTGCAGCCACGGCCTGCCCCTCAGTCCGAGGGCGAGCCGTTGTCAGATACCTACCTGTGTCCACTGCGCGATCTCCTCTCCTCTTGTGCTGACTTGTGCAGGGACGGCCTGCCCCTCAGTCCGAGGGGTAAGCCTTTGTGTCCTCTGCTCGATCTCCTCTTCTCTTGTGCTGACTTGTGCAGCCACGGCCTGCCCCTCAGTCCGAGGGCGAGCCGTTGTCAGATACCTACCCGTGTCCTCTGCGCGATCTCCTCTCCTCTTGTGCTGACTTGTGCAGGGACGGCCTGCCCCTCAGTCCGAGGGGTAAGCCTTTGTGTCCTCTGCTCGATCTCCTCTTCTCTTGTGCTGACTTGTGCAGGGACGGCCTGCCCCTCAGTCCGAGGGGTAAGCCTTTGTGTCCTCTGCTCGATCTCATCTTCTCTTGTGCTGACTTGTGCAGCCACGGCCTGCCCCTCAGTCCGAGGGCGAGCCGTTGTCACATACCTACCTGTGTCCTCTGCGCGATCTCCTCTCCTCTTGTGCTGACTTGTGCAGGGACGGCCTGCCCCTCAGTCCGAGGGCGAGCCGTTGTCAGATACCTACCCGTGTCCTCTGCGCGATCTCCTCTCCTCTTGTGCTGACTTGTGCAGGGACGGCCTGCCCCTCAGTCCGAGGGCGAGCCGTTGTCACATACCTACCTGTGTCCTCTGCGCGATCTCCTCTCCTCTTGTGCTGACTTGTGCAGCCACGGCCTGCCCCTCAGTCCGAGGGCGAGCCGTTGTCAGTTACCTACCTGTGTCCTCTGCGCGATCTCCTCTCCTCTTGTGCTGACTTGTGCAGGGACGGCCTGCCCCTCAGTCCGAGGGGTAAGCCTTTGTGTCCTCTGCTCGATCTCCTCTCCTCTTGTGCTGACTTGTGCAGGGACGGCCTGCCCCTCAGTCCGAGGGGTAAGCCTTTGTGTCCTCTGCTCGATCTCCTCTTCTCTTGTGCTGACTTGTGCAGCCACGGCCTGCCCCTCAGTCCGAGGGCGAGCCGTTGTCAGATACCTACCTGTGTCCTCTGCGCGATCTCCTCTCCTCTTGTGCTGACTTGTGCAGGGACGGCCTGCCCCTCAGTCCGAGGGGTAAGCCTTTGTGTCCTCTGCTCGATCTCCTCTTCTCTTGTGCAGGGACGACCTGCCCCTCAGTCCGAGGGGTAAGCCTTTGTGTCCTCTGCGCGATCTCCTCTCCTCTTGTGCTGACTTGTGCAGGGACGGCCTGCCCCTCAGTCCGAGGGCGAGCCGTTGTCAGATACCTACCTGTGTCCTCTGCGCGATCTCCTCTCCTCTTGTGCTGACTTGTGCAGGGACGGCCTGCCCCTCAGTCCGAGGGGTAAGCCTTTGTGTCCTCTGCTCGATCTCCTCTTCTCTTGTGCAGGGACGACCTGCCCCTCAGTCCGAGGGGTAAGCCTTTGTGTCCTCTGCGCGATCTCCTCTCCTCTTGTGCTGACTTGTGCAGGGACGGCCTGCCCCTCAGTCCGAGGGGTAAGCCTTTGTGTCCTCTGCTCGATCTCCTCTTCTCTTGTGCTGACTTGTGCAGCCACGGCCTGCCCCTCAGTCTGAGGGCGAGCCGTTGTCAGATACCTACCTGTGTCCACTGCGCGATCTCCTCTCCTCTTGTGCTGACTTGTGCAGGGACGGCCTGCCCCTCAGTCCGAGGGGTAAGCCTTTGTGTCCTCTGCTCGATCTCCTCTTCTCTTGTGCTGACTTGTGCAGCCACGGCCTGCCCCTCAGTCCGAGGGCGAGCCGTTGTCAGATACCTACCTGTGTCCTCTGCGCGATCTCCTCTCCTCTTGTGCTGACTTGTGCAGGGACGGCCTGCCCCTCAGTCCGAGGGGTAAGCCTTTGTGTCCTCTGCTCGATCTCCTCTTCTCTTGTGCAGGGACGACCTGCCCCTCAGTCCGAGGGGTAAGCCTTTGTGTCCTCTGCGCGATCTCCTCTCCTCTTGTGCTGACTTGTGCAGGGACGGCCTGCCCCTCAGTCCGAGGGCGAGCCGTTGTCAGATACCTACCTGTGTCCTCTGCGCGATCTCCTCTCCTCTTGTGCTGACTTGTGCAGGGACGGCCTGCCCCTCAGTCCGAGGGGTAAGCCTTTGTGTCCTCTGCTCGATCTCCTCTTCTCTTGTGCAGGGACGACCTGCCCCTCAGTCCGAGGGGTAAGCCTTTGTGTCCTCTGCGCGATCTCCTCTCCTCTTGTGCTGACTTGTGCAGGGACGGCCTGCCCCTCAGTCCGAGGGGCGAGCCGTTGTCGGTTACCTACCTGTGTCCTCTGTGCGATCTCCTCTCCTCTTGTGCTGACTTGTGCAGGGACGGCATGCCCCTCAGTCCGAGGGGTAAGCCTTTGTGTCCTCTGCTCGATCTCCTCTTCTCTTGTGCTGACTTGTGCAGGGACGACCTGCCCCTCAGTCCGAGGGGTAAGCCTTTGTGTCCTCTGCTCGATCTCCTCTCCTCTTGTGCTGACTTGTGCAGGGACGGCCTGCCCCTCAGTCCGAGGGGTAAGCCTTTGTGTCCTCTGCTCGATCTCCTCTTCTCTTGTGCTGACTTGTGCAGCCACGGCCTGCCCCTCAGTCCGAGGGCGAGCCGTTGTCAGATACCTACCTGTGTCCACTGCGCGATCTCCTCTCCTCTTGTGCTGACTTGTGCAGGGACGGCCTGCCCCTCAGTCCGAGGGGTAAGCCTTTGTGTCCTCTGCTCGATCTCCTCTTCTCTTGTGCTGACTTGTGCAGCCACGGCCTGCCCCTCAGTCCGAGGGCGAGCCGTTGTCAGATACCTACCTGTGTCCTCTGCGCGATCTCCTCTCCTCTTGTGCTGACTTGTGCAGGGACGGCCTGCCCCTCAGTCCGAGGGGTAAGCCTTTGTGTCCTCTGCTCGATCTCCTCTTCTCTTGTGCAGGGACGACCTGCCCCTCAGTCCGAGGGGTAAGCCTTTGTGTCCTCTGCGCGATCTCCTCTCCTCTTGTGCTGACTTGTGCAGGGACGGCCTGCCCCTCAGTCCGAGGGCGAGCCGTTGTCAGATACCTACCTGTGTCCTCTGCGCGATCTCCTCTCCTCTTGTGCTGACTTGTGCAGGGACGGCCTGCCCCTCAGTCCGAGGGGTAAGCCTTTGTGTCCTCTGCTCGATCTCCTCTTCTCTTGTGCAGGGACGACCTGCCCCTCAGTCCGAGGGGTAAGCCTTTGTGTCCTCTGCGCGATCTCCTCTCCTCTTGTGCTGACTTGTGCAGGGACGGCCTGCCCCTCAGTCCGAGGGGTAAGCCTTTGTGTCCTCTGCTCGATCTCCTCTTCTCTTGTGCTGACTTGTGCAGCCACGGCCTGCCCCTCAGTCCGAGGGCGAGCCGTTGTCAGATACCTACCTGTGTCCACTGCGCGATCTCCTCTCCTCTTGTGCTGACTTGTGCAGGGACGGCCTGCCCCTCAGTCCGAGGGGTAAGCCTTTGTGTCCTCTGCTCGATCTCCTCTTCTCTTGTGCTGACTTGTGCAGCCACGGCCTGCCCCTCAGTCCGAGGGCGAGCCGTTGTCAGATACCTACCTGTGTCCTCTGCGCGATCTCCTCTCCTCTTGTGCTGACTTGTGCAGGGACGGCCTGCCCCTCAGTCCGAGGGGTAAGCCTTTGTGTCCTCTGCTCGATCTCCTCTTCTCTTGTGCTGACTTGTGCAGCCACGGCCTGCCCCTCAGTCCGAGGGCGAGCCGTTGTCAGATACCTACCTGTGTCCACTGCGCGATCTCCTCTCCTCTTGTGCTGACTTGTGCAGGGACGGCCTGCCCCTCAGTCCGAGGGGTAAGCCTTTGTGTCCTCTGCTCGATCTCCTCTTCTCTTGTGCTGACTTGTGCAGCCACGGCCTGCCCCTCAGTCCGAGGGCGAGCCGTTGTCAGATACCTACCTGTGTCCACTGCGCGATCTCCTCTCCTCTTGTGCTGACTTGTGCAGGGACGGCCTGCCCCTCAGTCCGAGGGGTAAGCCTTTGTGTCCTCTGCTCGATCTCCTCTTCTCTTGTGCAGGGACGACCTGCCCCTCAGTCCGAGGGGTAAGCCTTTGTGTCCTCTGCTCAATCTCCTCTTCTCTTGTGCAGGGACGACCTGCCCCTCAGTCCGAGGGGTAAGCCTTTGTGTCCTCTGCTCGATCTCCTCTTCTCTTGTGCAGGGACGACCTGCCCCTCAGTCCGAGGGGTAAGCCTTTGTGTCCTCTGCTCAATCTCCTCTTCTCTTGTGCAGGGACGACCTGCCCCTCAGTCCGAGGGGTAAGCCTTTGTGTCCTCTGCTCGATCTCCTCTTCTCTTGTGCTGACTTGTGCAGCCACGGCCTGCCCCTCAGTCCGAGGGCGAGCCGTTGTCAGATACCTACCTGTGTCCTCTGCGCGATCTCCTCTCCTCTTGTGCTGACTTGTGCAGGGACGGCATGCCCCTCAGTCCGAGGGGTAAGCCTTTGTGTCCTCTGCTCGATATCCTCTTCTCTTGTGCAGGGACGGCCTGCCCCTCAGTCCGAGGGGTAAGCCTTTGTGTCCTCTGCTCGATCTCCTCTCCTCTTGTGCTGACTTGTGCAGGGACGGCATGCCCCTCAGTCCGAGGGGTAAGCCTTTGTGTCCTCTGCTCGATCTCCTCTTCTCTTGTGCAGGGTCGGCCTGCCCCTCAGTCCGAGGGGCGAGCCGTTGTCGGTTACCTACCTGTGTCCTCTGCGCGATCTCCTCTCCTCTTGTGCTGACTTGTGCAGGGACGGCATGCCCCTCAGTCCGAGGGGTAAGCCTTTGTGTCCTCTGCTCGATCTCCTCTTCTCTTGTGCAGGGACGGCCTGCCCCTCAGTCCGAGGGGTAAGCCTTTGTGTCCTCTGCTCGATCTCCTCTTCTCTTGTCGAGGGCGAGCCGTTGTCAGATACCTACCTGTGTCCTCTGCGCGATCTCCTCTCCTCTTGTGCTGACTTGTGCAGGGACGGCCTGCCCCTCAGTCCGAGGGGTAAGCCTTTGTGTCCTCTGCTCAATCTCCTCTTCTCTTGTGCAGGGACGACCTGCCCCTCAGTCCGAGGGGTAAGCCTTTGTGTCCTCTGCTCGATCTCCTCTTCTCTTGTCGAGGGCGAGCCGTTGTCAGATACCTACCTGTGTCCTCTGCGCGATCTCCTCTCCTCTTGTGCTGACTTGTGCAGGGACGGCCTGCCCCTCAGTCCGAGGGGTAAGCCTTTGTGTCCTCTGCTCAATCTCCTCTTCTCTTGTGCAGGGACGACCTGCCCCTCAGTCCGAGGGTAAGCCTTTGTGTCCTCTGCTCGATCTCCTCTTCTCTTGTCGAGGGCGAGCCGTTGTCAGATACCTACCTGTGTCCTCTGCGCGATCTCCTCTCCTCTTGTGCTGACTTGTGCAGGGACGGCCTGCCCCTCAGTCCGAGGGGTAAGCCTTTGTGTCCTCTGCTCAATCTCCTCTTCTCTTGTGCAGGGACGACCTGCCCCCTCAGTCCGAGGGTAAGCCTTTGTGTCCTCTGCTCGATCTCCTCTTCTCTTGTGCAGGGTCGGCCTGCCCCTCAGTCCGAGGGCGAGCCGTTGTCGGTTACCTACCTGTGTCCTCTGCGCGATCTCCTCTCCTCTTGTGCTGACTTGTGCAGGGACGGCCTGCCCCTCAGTCCGAGGGGTAAGCCTTTGTGTCCTCTGCTCGATCTCCTCTTCTCTTGTGCAGGGACGACCTGCCCCTCAGTCCGAGGGGTAAGCCTTTGTGTCCTCTGCTCGATCTCCTCTTCTCTTGTGCAGGGACGACCTGCCCCTCAGTCCGAGGGGTAAGCCTTTGTGTCCTCTGCTCGATCTCCTCTTCTCTTGTGCAGGGACGACCTGCCCCTCAGTCCGAGGGGTAAGCCTTTGTGTCCTCTGCTCGATCTCCTCTTCTCTTGTGCAGGGACGACCTGCCCCTCAGTCCGAGTGGTAAGCCTTTGTGTCCTCTGCTCGATCTCCTCTTCTCTTGTGCTGACTTGTGCAGCCACGGCCTGCCCCTCAGTCCGAGGGCGAGCCGTTGTCAGATACCTACCTGTGTCCTCTGCGCGATCTCCTCTCCTCTTGTGCTGACTTGTGCAGGGACGGCCTGCCCCTCAGTCCGAGGGGTAAGCCTTTGTGTCCTCTGCTCGATCTCCTCTTCTCTTGTGCAGGGACGGCCTGCCCCTCAGTCCGAGGGGTAAGCCTTTGTGTCCTCTGCTCGATCTCCTCTCCTCTTGTGCTGACTTGTGCAGGGACGGCCTGCCCCTCAGTCCGAGGGGTAAGCCTTTGTGTCCTCTGCTCGATATCCTCTTCTCTTGTGCAGGGACGGCCTGCCCCTCAGTCCGAGGGGTAAGCCTTTGTCGGTTACCTACCTGTGTCCTCTGCGCGATCTCCTCTCCTCTTGTGCTGACTTGTGCAGGGACGGCCTGCCCCTCAGTCCGAGGGGTAAGCCTTTGTGTCCTCTGCTCGATCTCCTCTCCTCTTGTGCTGACCTGCCCCTCAGTCCGAGGGGTAAGCCTTTGTGTCCTCTGCTCGATCTCCTCTTCTCTTGTCGAGGGCGAGCCGTTGTCAGATACCTACCTGTGTCCTCTGCGCGATCTCCTCTCCTCTTGTGCTGACTTGTGCAGGGACGGCCTGCCCCTCAGTCCGAGGGGTAAGCCTTTGTGTCCTCTGCTCAATCTCCTCTTCTCTTGTGCTGACCTGCCCCTCAGTCCGAGGGGTAAGCCTTTGTGTCCTCTGCTCGATCTCCTCTTCTCTTGTCGAGGGCGAGCCGTTGTCAGATACCTACCTGTGTCCTCTGCGCGATCTCCTCTCCTCTTGTGCTGACTTGTGCAGGGACGGCCTGCCCCTCAGTCCGAGGGGTAAGCCTTTGTGTCCTCTGCTCAATCTCCTCTTCTCTTGTGCAGGGACGACCTGCCCCCTCAGTCCGAGGGGTAAGCCTTTGTGTCCTCTGCTCGATCTCCTCTTCTCTTGTGCTGACTTGTGCAGCCACGGCCTGCCCCTCAGTCCGAGGGCGAGCCGTTGTCAGATACCTACCTGTGTCCTCTGCGCGATCTCCTCTCCTCTTGTGCTGACTTGTGCAGGGACGGCCTGCCCCTCAGTCCGAGGGGTAAGCCTTTGTGTCCTCTGCTCAATCTCCTCTTCTCTTGTGCAGGGACGACCTGCCCCTCAGTCCGAGTGGTAAGCCTTTGTGTCCTCTGCTCGATCTCCTCTTCTCTTGTGCTGACTTGTGCAGCCACGGCCTGCCCCTCAGTCCGAGGGCGAGCCGTTGTCAGATACCTACCTGTGTCCTCTGCGCGATCTCCTCTCCTCTTGTGCTGACTTGTGCAGGGACGGCCTGCCCCTCAGTCCGAGGGGTAAGCCTTTGTGTCCTCTGCTCGATCTCCTCTTCTCTTGTGCTGACTTGTGCAGCCACGGCCTGCCCCTCAGTCCGAGGGCGAGCCGTTGTCAGATACCTACCCGTGTCCTCTGCGCGATCTCCTCTCCTCTTGTGCTGACTTGTGCAGGGACGGCCTGCCCCTCAGTCCGAGGGGTAAGCCTTTGTGTCCTCTGCTCAATCTCCTCTTCTCTTGTGCTGACTTGTGCAGCCACGGCCTGCCCCTCAGTCCGAGGGCGAGCCGTTGTCACATACCTACCCGTGTCCTCTGCGCGATCTCCTCTCCTCTTGTGCTGACTTGTGCAGGGACGGCCTGCCCCTCAGTCCGAGGGGTAAGCCTTTGTGTCCTCTGCTCGATCTCCTCTTCTCTTGTGCTGACTTGTGCAGCCACGGCCTGCCCCTCAGTCCGAGGGCGAGCCGTTGTCAGATACCTACCCGTGTCCTCTGCGCGATCTCCTCTCCTCTTGTGCTGACTTGTGCAGGGACGGCCTGCCCCCCTCAGTCCGAGGGTAAGCCTTTGTGTCCTCTGCTAGATCTCCTCTTCTCTTGTGCTGACTTGTGCAGGGACGGCCTGCCCCTCAGTCCGAGGGCGAGCCGTTGTCACATACCTACCTGTGTCCTCTGCGCGATCTCCTCTCCTCTTGTGCTGACTTGTGCAGCCACGGCCTGCCCCTCAGTCCGAGGGCGAGCCGTTGTCACATACCTACCCGTGTCCTCTGCGCGATCTCCTCTCCTCTTGTGCTGACTTGTGCAGGGACGGCCTGCCCCTCAGTCCGAGGGGTAAGCCTTTGTGTCCTCTGCTCGATCTCCTCTTCTCTTGTGCTGACTTGTGCAGCCACGGCCTGCCCCTCAGTCCGAGGGCGAGCCGTTGTCAGATACCTACCCGTGTCCTCTGCGCGATCTCCTCTCCTCTTGTGCTGACTTGTGCAGGGACGGCCTGCCCCTCAGTCCGAGGGGTAAGCCTTTGTGTCCTCTGCTAGATCTCCTCTTCTCTTGTGCTGACTTGTGCAGGGACGGCCTGCCCCTCAGTCCGAGGGCGAGCCGTTGTCACATACCTACCTGTGTCCTCTGCGCGATCTCCTCTCCTCTTGTGCTGACTTGTGCAGCCACGGCCTGCCCCTCAGTCCGAGGGCGAGCCGTTGTCACATACCTACCTGTGTCCTCTGCGCGATCTCCTCTCCTCTTGTGCTGACTTGTGCAGGGACGGCCTGCCCCTCAGTCCGAGGGCGAGCCGTTGTCAGATACCTACCCGTGTCCTCTGCGCGATCTCCTCTCCTGTTGTGCTGACTTGTGCAGCCACGGCCTGCCCTCAGTCCGAGGGCGAGCCGTTGTCAGATACCTACCTGTATCCTCTGCGCGATCTCCTCTTCTCTTGTGCTGACTTGTGCAGCCACGGCCTGCCCCTCAGTCCGAGGGCGAGCCGTTGTCAGATACCTACCCGTGTCCTCTGCGCGATCTCCTCTCCTGTTGTGCTGACTTGTGCAGCCACGGCCTGCCCTCAGTCCGAGGGCGAGCCGTTGTCAGATACCTACCTGTATCCTCTGCGCGATCTCCTCTTCTCTTGTGCTGACTTGTGCAGCCACGGCCTGCCCCTCAGTCCGAGGGCGACCCGTTGTCAGATACCTACCCGTGTCCTCTGCGCGATCTCCTCTCCTGTTGTGCTGACTTGTGCAGCCACGGCCTGCCCTCAGTCCGAGGGCGAGCCGTTGTCAGATACCTACCTGTATCCTCTGCGCGATCTCCTCTTCTCTTGTGCTGACTTGTGCAGCCACGGCCTGCCCCTCAGTCCGAGGGCGAGCCGTTGTCAGATACCTACCCGTGTCCTCTGCGCGATCTCCTCTCCTCTTGTGCTGACTTGTGCAGCCACGGCCTGCCCTCAGTCCGAGGGCGAGCCGTTGTCAGATACCTACCCGTGTCCTCTGCGCGATCTCCTCTCCTCTTGTGCTAACTTGTGCAGGGACGGCCTGCCCCTCAGTCCGAGGGGTAAGCCTTTGTGTCCTCTGCTCGATCTCCTCTTCTCTTGTGCTGACTTGTGCAGCCACGGCCTGCCCCTCAGTCCGAGGGCGAGCCGTTGTCAGATACCTACCCGTGTCCTCTGCGCGATCTCCTCTCCTGTTGTGCTGACTTGTGCAGCCACGGCCTGCCCTCAGTCCGAGGGCGAGCCGTTGTCAGATACCTACCTGTGTCCTCTGCGCGATCTCCTCTCCTCTTGTGCTGACATTCTCTTCTCCTTTGCTGACTTGTGCAGTGTCGGCCTGCCCCTCAGTCTGAGGGCGAGCCGTTGTCAGATACCTACCCGTGTCCTCTGCGCGATCTCCTCTCCTCTTGTGCTGACTTGTGCAGGGACGGCCTGCCCCTCAGTCCGAGGGGTAAGCCTTTGTGTCCTCTGCTCGATCTCCTCTTCTCTTGTGCTGACTTGTGCAGGGACGGCCTGCCCCTCTGTGTCCTCAGTCCGAGGGGTAAGCCTTTGTGTCCTCTGCTCGATCTCATCTTCTCTTGTGCTGACTTGTGCAGCCACGGCCTGCCCCTCAGTCCGAGGGCGAGCCGTTGTCACATACCTACCTGTGTCCTCTGCGCGATCTCCTCTCCTCTTGTGCTGACTTGTGCAGGGACGGCCTGCCCCTCAGTCCGAGGGCGAGCCGTTGTCACATACCTACCTGTGTCCTCTGCGCGATCTCCTCTCCTCTTGTGCTGACTTGTGCAGGGACGGCCTGCCCCTCAGTCCGAGGGCGAGCCGTTGTCAGATACCTACCCGTGTCCTCTGCGCGATCTCCTCTCCTGTTGTGCTGACTTGTGCAGCCACGGCCTGCCCTCAGTCCGAGGGCGAGCCGTTGTCAGATACCTACCTGTATCCTCTGCGCGATCTCCTCTTCTCTTGTGCTGACTTGTGCAGCCACGGCCTGCCCCTCAGTCCGAGGGCGAGCCGTTGTCAGATACCTACCCGTGTCCTCTGCGCGATCTCCTCTCCTGTTGTGCTGACTTGTGCAGCCACGGCCTGCCCTCAGTCCGAGGGCGAGCCGTTGTCAGATACCTACCTGTATCCTCTGCGCGATCTCCTCTTCTCTTGTGCTGACTTGTGCAGCCACGGCCTGCCCCTCAGTCCGAGGGCGAGCCGTTGTCAGATACCTACCCGTGTCCTCTGCGCGATCTCCTCTCCTGTTGTGCTGACTTGTGCAGCCACGGCCTGCCCTCAGTCCGAGGGCGAGCCGTTGTCAGATACCTACCCGTATCCTCTGCGCGATCTCCTCTTCTCTTGTGCTGACTTGTGCAGCCACGGCCTGCCCCTCAGTCCGAGGGCGAGCCGTTGTCAGATACCTACCCGTGTCCTCTGCGCGATCTCCTCTCCTCTTGTGCTGACTTGTGCAGCCACGGCCTGCCCTCAGTCCGAGGGCGAGCCGTTGTCAGATACCTACCTGTATCCTCTGCGCGATCTCCTCTTCTCTTGTGCTGACTTGTGCAGGGACGGCCTGCCCCTCAGTCCGAGGGCGAGCCGTTGTCAGATACCTACCCGTGTCCTCTGCGCGATCTCCTCTCCTCTTGTGCTAACTTGTGCAGGGACGGCCTGCCCCTCAGTCCGAGGGGTAAGCCTTTGTGTCCTCTGCTCGATCTCCTCTTCTCTTGTGCTGACTTGTGCAGCCACGGCCTGCCCTCAGTCCGAGGGCGAGCCGTTGTCAGATACCTACCTGTGTCCTCTGCGCGATCTCCTCTCCTCTTGTGCTGACATTCTCTTCTCCTTTGCTGACTTGTGCAGTGTCGGCCTGCCCCTCAGTCTGAGGGCGAGCCGTTGTCAGATACCTACCCGTGTCCTCTGCGCGATCTCCTCTCCTGTTGTGCTGACTTGTGCAGCCACGGCCTGCCCTCAGTCCGAGGGCGAGCCGTTGTCAGATACCTACCTGTATCCTCTGCGCGATCTCCTCTTCTCTTGTGCTGACTTGTGCAGCCACGGCCTGCCCCTCAGTCCGAGGGCGAGCCGTTGTCAGATACCTACCCGTGTCCTCTGCGCGATCTCCTCTCCTCTTGTGCTGACTTGTGCAGCCACGGCCTGCCCTCAGTCCGAGGGCGAGCCGTTGTCATATACCTACCTGTGTCATCTGCGCGATCTCCTCTTCTCTTGTGCTGACTTGTGCAGCCACGGCCTGCCCTCAGTCCGAGGGCGAGCCGTTGTCAGATACCTACCTGTATCCTCTGCGCGATCTCCTCTTCTCTTGTGCTGACTTGTGCAGGGACGGCCTGCCCCTCAGTCCGAGGGCGAGCCGTTGTCAGATACCTACCCGTGTCCTCTGCGCGATCTCCTCTCCTCTTGTGCTGACTTGTGCAGGGACGGCCTGCCCCTCAGTCCGAGGGGTAAGCCTTTGTGTCCTCTGCTCAATCTCCTCTTCTCTTGTGCTGACTTGTGCAGCCACGGCCTGCCCCTCAGTCCGAGGGCGAGCCGTTGTCACATACCTACCCGTGTCCTCTGCGCGATCTCCTCTCCTCTTGTGCTGACTTGTGCAGGACGGCCTGCCCCTCAGTCCGAGGGGTAAGCCTTTGTGTCCTCTGCTCGATCTCCTCTTCTCTTGTGCAGCCACGGCCTGCCCCTCAGTCCGAGGGGCGAGCCGTTGTCAGATACCTACCCGTGTCCTCTGCGCGATCTCCTCTCCTCTTGTGCTGACTTGTGCAGGGACGGCCTGCCCCTCAGTCCGAGGGGTAAGCCTTTGTGTCCTCTGCTCGATCTCCTCTTCTCTTGTGCTGACTTGTGCAGCCACGGCCTGCCCCTCAGTCCGAGGGCGAGCCGTTGTCAGATACCTACCTGTGTCCTCTGCGCGATCTCCTCTCCTCTTGTGCTGACTTGTGCAGGGACGGCCTGCCCCTCAGTCCGAGGGGTAAGCCTTTGTGTCCTCTGCTCGATCTCCTCTTCTCTTGTGCAGGGACGACCTGCCCCTCAGTCCGAGGGGTAAGCCTTTGTGTCCTCTGCGCGATCTCCTCTCCTCTTGTGCTGACTTGTGCAGGGACGGCCTGCCCCTCAGTCCGAGGGCGAGCCGTTGTCAGATACCTACCTGTGTCCTCTGCGCGATCTCCTCTCCTCTTGTGCTGACTTGTGCAGGGACGGCCTGCCCCTCAGTCCGAGGGGTAAGCCTTTGTGTCCTCTGCTCGATCTCCTCTTCTCTTGTGCAGGGACGACCTGCCCCTCAGTCCGAGGGGTAAGCCTTTGTGTCCTCTGCGCGATCTCCTCTCCTCTTGTGCTGACTTGTGCAGGGACGGCCTGCCCCTCAGTCCGAGGGGTAAGCCTTTGTGTCCTCTGCTCGATCTCCTCTTCTCTTGTGCTGACTTGTGCAGCCACGGCCTGCCCCTCAGTCTGAGGGCGAGCCGTTGTCAGATACCTACCTGTGTCCACTGCGCGATCTCCTCTCCTCTTGTGCTGACTTGTGCAGGGACGGCCTGCCCCTCAGTCCGAGGGGTAAGCCTTTGTGTCCTCTGCTCGATCTCCTCTTCTCTTGTGCTGACTTGTGCAGCCACGGCCTGCCCCTCAGTCCGAGGGCGAGCCGTTGTCAGATACCTACCTGTGTCCTCTGCGCGATCTCCTCTCCTCTTGTGCTGACTTGTGCAGGACGGCCTGCCCCTCAGTCCGAGGGGTAAGCCTTTGTGTCCTCTGCTCGATATCCTCTTCTCTTGTGCAGGGACGACCTGCCCCTCAGTCCGAGGGGTAAGCCTTTGTGTCCTCTGCTCGATCTCCTCTCCTCTTGTGCTGACTTGTGCAGGGACGGCATGCCCCTCAGTCCGAGGGGTAAGCCTTTGTGTCCTCTGCTCGATCTCCTCTTCTCTTGTGCTGACTTGTGCAGCGACGGCATGCCCCTCAGTCCGAGGGGCGAGCCGTTGTCGGTTACCTACCTGTGTCCTCTGCGCGATCTCCTCTCCTCTTGTGCTGACTTGTGCAGGGACGGCCTGCCCCTCAGTCCGAGGGGTAAGCCTTTGTGTCCTCTGCTCGATCTCCTCTTCTCTTGTGCAGGGACGGCCTGCCCCTCAGTCCGAGGGGTAAGCCTTTGTGTCCTCTGCTCGATCTCCTCTCCTCTTGTGCTGACTTGTGCAGGGACGGCCTGCCCCTCAGTCCGAGGGCGAGCCGTTGTCAGTTACCTACCTGTGTCCTCTGCGCGATCTCCTCTCCTCTTGTGCTGACTTGTGCAGGGACGGCCTGCCCCTCAGTCCGAGGGGTAAGCCTTTGTGTCCTCTGCTCGATCTCCTCTTCTCTTGTGCAGGGACGGCCTGCCCCTCAGTCCGAGGGGTAAGCCTTTGTGTCCTCTGCTCGATCTCCTCTCCTCTTGTGCTGACTTGTGCAGGGACGGCATGCCCCTCAGTCCGAGGGGTAAGCCTTTGTGTCCTCTGCTCGATCTCCTCTTCTCTTGTGCTGACTTGTGCAGCCACGGCCTGCCCTCAGTCTGAGGGCGAGCCGTTGTCAGATACCTACCTGTGTCCACTGCGCGATCTCCTCTCCTCTTGTGCTGACTTGTGCAGGGACGGCCTGCCCCTCAGTCCGAGGGGTAAGCCTTGTGTCCTCTGCTCGATCTCCTCTTCTCTTGTGCTGACTTGTGCAGCCACGGCCTGCCCCTCAGTCCGAGGGCGAGCCGTTGTCAGATACCTACCTGTGTCCTCTGCGCGATCTCCTCTCCTCTTGTGCTGACTTGTGCAGGGACGGCCTGCCCCTCAGTCCGAGGGGTAAGCCTTTGTGTCCTCTGCTCGATCTCCTCTTCTCTTGTGCAGGGACGACCTGCCCCTCAGTCCGAGGGGTAAGCCTTTGTGTCCTCTGCGCGATCTCCTCTCCTCTTGTGCTGACTTGTGCAGGGACGGCCTGCCCCTCAGTCCGAGGGCGAGCCGTTGTCAGATACCTACCTGTGTCCTCTGCGCGATCTCCTCTCCTCTTGTGCTGACTTGTGCAGGGACGGCCTGCCCTCAGTCCGAGGGGTAAGCCTTTGTGTCCTCTGCTCGATCTCCTCTTCTCTTGTGCAGGGACGACCTGCCCCTCAGTCCGAGGGGTAAGCCTTTGTGTCCTCTGCTCGATCTCCTCTCCTCTTGTGCAGGGACGGCCTGCCCCTCAGTCCGAGGGCGAGCCGTTGTCGGTTACCTACCTGTGTCCTCTGCGCGATCTCCTCTCCTCTTGTGCTGACTTGTGCAGGGACGGCCTGCCCCTCAGTCCGAGGGGTAAGCCTTTGTGTCCTCTGCTCGATCTCCTCTTCTCTTGTGCAGGGACGACCTGCCCCTCAGTCCGAGGGGTAAGCCTTTGTGTCCTCTGCGCGATCTCCTCTCCTCTTGTGCTGACTTGTGCAGGGACGGCCTGCCCCTCAGTCCGAGGGGTAAGCCTTTGTGTCCTCTGCTCGATCTCCTCTTCTCTTGTGCTGACTTGTGCAGCCACGGCCTGCCCCTCAGTCCGAGGGCGAGCCGTTGTCAGATACCTACCTGTGTCCACTGCGCGATCTCCTCTCCTCTTGTGCTGACTTGTGCAGGGACGGCCTGCCCCTCAGTCCGAGGGGTAAGCCTTTGTGTCCTCTGCTCGATCTCCTCTTCTCTTGTGCTGACTTGTGCAGCCACGGCCTGCCCCTCAGTCCGAGGGCGAGCCGTTGTCAGATACCTACCCGTGTCCTCTGCGCGATCTCCTCTCCTCTTGTGCTGACTTGTGCAGGACGGCCTGCCCCTCAGTCCGAGGGGTAAGCCTTTGTGTCCTCTGCTCGATCTCCTCTTCTCTTGTGCTGACTTGTGCAGGGACGGCCTGCCCCTCAGTCCGAGGGGTAAGCCTTTGTGTCCTCTGCTCGATCTCATCTTCTCTTGTGCTGACTTGTGCAGCCACGGCCTGCCCCTCAGTCCGAGGGCGAGCCGTTGTCACATACCTACCTGTGTCCTCTGCGCGATCTCCTCTCCTCTTGTGCTGACTTGTGCAGGGACGGCCTGCCCCTCAGTCCGAGGGCGAGGGTCAGATACCTACCCGTGTCCTCTGCGCGATCTCCTCTCCTCTTGTGCTGACTTGTGCAGGGACGGCCTGCCCCTCAGTCCGAGGGCGAGCCGTTGTCACATACCTACCTGTGTCCTCTGCGCGATCTCCTCTCCTCTTGTGCTGACTTGTGCAGCCACGGCCTGCCCCTCAGTCCGAGGGCGAGCCGTTGTCACATACCTACCTGTGTCCTCTGCGCGATCTCCTCTCCTCTTGTGCTGACTTGTGCAGGGACGGCCTGCCCCTCAGTCCGAGGGGTAAGCCTTTGTGTCCTCTGCGCGATCTCCTCTCCTCTTGTGCTGACTTGTGCAGGGACGGCCTGCCCCTCAGTCCGAGGGGTAAGCCTTTGTGTCCTCTGCTCGATCTCCTCTTCTCTTGTGCTGACTTGTGCAGCCACGGCCTGCCCCTCAGTCCGAGGGCGAGCCGTTGTCAGATACCTACCTGTGTCCTCTGCGCGATCTCCTCTCCTCTTGTGCTGACTTGTGCAGGACGGCCTGCCCCTCAGTCCGAGGGGTAAGCCTTTGTGTCCTCTGCTCGATCTCCTCTTCTCCTGTGCAGGGACGACCTGCCCCTCAGTCCGAGGGGTAAGCCTTTGTGTCCTCTGCTCGATCTCCTCTTCTCTTGTGCAGGGTCGGCCTGCCCCTCAGTCCGAGGGGCGAGCCGTTGTCGGTTACCTACCTGTGTCCTTTGTGCGATCTCCTCTCCTCTTGTGCTGACTTGTGCAGGGACGGCATGCCCCTCAGTCCGAGGGGTAAGCCTTTGTGTCCTCTGCTCGATATCCTCTACTCTTGTGCAGGGACGGCCTGCCCCTCAGTCCGAGGGGTAAGCCTTTGTGTCCTCTGCTCGATCTCCTCTCCTCTTGTGCTGACTTGTGCAGGGACGGCATGCCCCTCAGTCCGAGGGGTAAGCCTTTGTGTCCTCTGCTCGATCTCCTCTTCTCTTGTGCTGACTTGTGCAGCCACGGCCTGCCCCTCAGTCTGAGGGCGAGCCGTTGTCAGATACCTACCTGTGTCCACTGCGCGATCTCCTCTCCTCTTGTGCTGACTTGTGCAGGGACGGCCTGCCCCTCAGTCCGAGGGGTAAGCCTTTGTGTCCTCTGCTCGATCTCCTCTTCTCTTGTGCTGACTTGTGCAGCCACGGCCTGCCCCTCAGTCCGAGGGCGAGCCGTTGTCAGATACCTACCTGTGTCCTCTGCGCGATCTCCTCTCCTCTTGTGCTGACTTGTGCAGGGACGGCCTGCCCCTCAGTCCGAGGGGTAAGCCTTTGTGTCCTCTGCTCGATCTCCTCTTCTCTTGTGCAGGGACGACCTGCCCCTCAGTCCGAGGGGTAAGCCTTTGTGTCCTCTGCGCGATCTCCTCTCCTCTTGTGCTGACTTGTGCAGGGACGGCCTGCCCCTCAGTCCGAGGGCGAGCCGTTGTCAGTTACCTACCTGTGTCCTCTGCGCGATCTCCTCTCCTCTTGTGCTGACTTGTGCAGGGACGGCCTGCCCCTCAGTCCGAGGGGTAAGCCTTTGTGTCCTCTGCTCGATCTCCTCTTCTCTTGTGCAGGGACGGCCTGCCCCTCAGTCCGAGGGGTAAGCCTTTGTGTCCTCTGCTCGATCTCCTCTCCTCTTGTGCAGGGTCGGCCTGCCCCTCAGTCCGAGGGGCGAGCCGTTGTCGGTTACCTACCTGTGTCCTCTGCGCGATCTCCTCTCCTCTTGTGCTGACTTGTGCAGGGACGGCCTGCCCCTCAGTCCGAGGGGTAAGCCTTTGTGTCCTCTGCTCGATCTCCTCTTCTCTTGTGCAGGGACGACCTGCCCCTCAGTCCGAGGGGTAAGCCTTTGTGTCCTCTGCTCGATCTCCTCTTCTCTTGTGCTGACTTGTGCAGGGTCGGCCTGCCCCTCAGTCCGAGGGGCGAGCCGTTGTCGGTTACCTACCTGTGTCCTCTGCGCGATCTCCTCTCCTCTTGTGCTGACTTGTGCAGGGACGGCCTGCCCCTCAGTCCGAGGGGTAAGCCTTTGTGTCCTCTGCTCGATCTCCTCTCCTCTTGTGCTGACTTGTGCAGGGACGGCCTGCCCCTCAGTCCGAGGGCGAGCCGTTGTCAGATACCTACCTGTGTCCTCTGCGCGATCTCCTCTCCTCTTGTGCTGACTTGTGCAGGGACGGCCTGCCCCTCAGTCCGAGGGGTAAGCCTTTGTGTCCTCTGCTCGATCTCCTCTTCTCTTGTGCAGGGACGACCTGCCCCTCAGTCCGAGGGGTAAGCCTTTGTGTCCTCTGCGCGATCTCCTCTCCTCTTGTGCTGACTTGTGCAGGGACGGCCTGCCCCTCAGTCCGAGGGCGAGCCGTTGTCAGATACCTACCTGTGTCCTCTGCGCGATCTCCTCTCCTCTTGTGCTGACTTGTGCAGGGACGGCCTGCCCCTCAGTCCGAGGGGTAAGCCTTTGTGTCCTCTGCTCGATCTCCTCTTCTCTTGTGCAGGGACGACCTGCCCCTCAGTCCGAGGGGTAAGCCTTTGTGTCCTCTGCGCGATCTCCTCTCCTCTTGTGCTGACTTGTGCAGGGACGGCCTGCCCCTCAGTCCGAGGGGTAAGCCTTTGTGTCCTCTGCTCGATCTCCTCTTCTCTTGTGCTGACTTGTGCAGCCACGGCCTGCCCCTCAGTCCGAGGGCGAGCCGTTGTCAGATACCTACCTGTGTCCACTGCGCGATCTCCTCTCCTCTTGTGCTGACTTGTGCAGGGACGGCCTGCCCCTCAGTCCGAGGGGTAAGCCTTTGTGTCCTCTGCTCGATCTCCTCTTCTCTTGTGCTGACTTGTGCAGCCACGGCCTGCCCTCAGTCCGAGGGCGAGCCGTTGTCAGATACCTACCTGTGTCCTCTGCGCGATCTCCTCTCCTCTTGTGCTGACTTGTGCAGGGACGGCCTGCCCCTCAGTCCGAGGGGTAAGCCTTTGTGTCCTCTGCTCGATCTCCTCTTCTCTTGTGCTGACTTGTGCAGCCACGGCCTGCCCCTCAGTCCGAGGGCGAGCCGTTGTCAGATACCTACCTGTGTCCACTGCGCGATCTCCTCTCCTCTTGTGCTGACTTGTGCAGGGACGGCCTGCCCCTCAGTCCGAGGGGTAAGCCTTTGTGTCCTCTGCTCGATCTCCTCTTCTCTTGTGCTGACTTGTGCAGCCACGGCCTGCCCCTCAGTCCGAGGGCGAGCCGTTGTCAGATACCTACCTGTGTCCACTGCGCGATCTCCTCTCCTCTTGTGCTGACTTGTGCAGGGACGGCCTGCCCTCAGTCCGAGGGGTAAGCCTTTGTGTCCTCTGCTCGATCTCCTCTTCTCTTGTGCAGGACGACCTGCCCCTCAGTCCGAGGGGTAAGCCTTTGTGTCCTCTGCTCAATCTCCTCTTCTCTTGTGCAGGGGACGACCTGCCCCTCAGTCCGAGGGGTAAGCCTTTGTGTCCTCTGCTCGATCTCCTCTTCTCTTGTGCAGGGACGACCTGCCCCTCAGTCCGAGGGTAAGCCTTTGTGTCCTCTGCTCAATCTCCTCTTCTCTTGTGCAGGGACGACCTGCCCCTCAGTCCGAGGGGTAAGCCTTTGTGTCCTCTGCTCGATCTCCTCTTCTCTTGTGCTGACTTGTGCAGCCACGGCCTGCCCCTCAGTCCGAGGGCGAGCCGTTGTCGGTTACCTACCTGTGTCCTTTGTGCGATCTCCTATCCTCTTGTGCTGACTTGTGCAGGGACGGCATGCCCCTCAGTCCGAGGGGTAAGACTTTGTGTCCTCTGCTCGATATCCTCTACTCTTGTGCAGGGACGGCCTGCCCCTCAGTCCGAGGGGAAAGCCTTTGTGTCCTCTGCTCGATCTCCTCTCCTCTTGTGCTGACTTGTGCAGGGACGGCACGCCCCTCAGTCCGAGGGGTAAGCCTTTGTGTCCTCTGCTCGATATCCTCTTCTCTTGTGCAGGGACGGCCTGCCCCTCAGTCCGAGGGCGAGCCGTTGTCGGTTACCTACCTGTGTCCTCTGCGCGATCTCCTCTCCTCTTGTGCTGACTTGTGCAGGGACGGCCTGCCCCTCAGTCCGAGGGGTAAGCCTTTGTGTCCTCTGCTCAATCTCCTCTTCTCTTGTGCAGGGACGACCTGCCCCTCAGTCCGAGGGGTAAGCCTTTGTGTCCTCTGCTCGATCTCCTCTTCTCTTGTCGAGGGCGAGCCGTTGTCAGATACCTACCTGTGTCCTCTGCGCGATCTCCTCTCCTCTTGTGCTGACTTGTGCAGGGACGGCCTGCCCCTCAGTCCGAGGGGTAAGCCTTTGTGTCCTCTGCTCAATCTCCTCTTCTCTTGTGCAGGGACGACCTGCCCCTCAGTCCGAGGGGTAAGCCTTTGTGTCCTCTGCTCGATCTCCTCTTCTCTTGTCGAGGGCGAGCCGTTGTCAGATACCTACCTGTGTCCTCTGCGCGATCTCCTCTCCTCTTGTGCTGACTTGTGCAGGGACGGCCTGCCCCTCAGTCCGAGGGGTAAGCCTTTGTGTCCTCTGCTCAATCTCCTCTTCTCTTGTGCAGGGACGACCTGCCCCTCAGTCCGAGGGGTAAGCCTTTGTGTCCTCTGCTCGATCTCCTCTTCTCTTGTCGAGGGCGAGCCGTTGTCAGATACCTACCTGTGTCCTCTGCGCGATCTCCTCTCCTCTTGTGCTGACTTGTGCAGGGACGGCCTGCCCCTCAGTCCGAGGGGTAAGCCTTTGTGTCCTCTGCTCAATCTCCTCTTCTCTTGTGCAGGGACGACCTGCCCCTCAGTCCGAGGGGTAAGCCTTTGTGTCCTCTGCTCGATCTCCTCTTCTCTTGTGCTGACTTGTGCAGCCACGGCCTGCCCCTCAGTCCGAGGGCGAGCCGTTGTCAGATACCTACCTGTGTCCTCTGCGCGATCTCCTCTCCTCTTGTGCTGACTTGTGCAGGGACGGCCTGCCCCTCAGTCCGAGGGGTAAGCCTTTGTGTCCTCTGCTCAATCTCCTCTTCTCTTGTGCAGGGACGACCTGCCCCTCAGTCCGAGTGGTAAGCCTTTGTGTCCTCTGCTCGATCTCCTCTTCTCTTGTGCTGACTTGTGCAGCCACGGCCTGCCCCTCAGTCCGAGGGCGAGCCGTTGTCAGATACCTACCTGTGTCCTCTGCGCGATCTCCTCTCCTCTTGTGCTGACTTGTGCAGGGACGGCCTGCCCCTCAGTCCGAGGGGTAAGCCTTTGTGTCCTCTGCTCGATCTCCTCTCCTATTGTGCTGACTTGTGCAGCCACGGCCTGCCCTCAGTCCGAGGGCGAGCCGTTGTCAGATACCTACCCGTGTCCTCTGCGCGATCTCCTCTCCTCTTGTGCTGACTTGTGCAGGGACGGCCTGCCCCTCAGTCCGAGGGGTAAGCCTTTGTGTCCTCTGCTCAATCTCCTCTTCTCTTGTGCTGACTTGTGCAGCCACGGCCTGCCCCTCAGTCCGAGGGCGAGCCGTTGTCACATACCTACCCGTGTCCTCTGCGCGATCTCCTCTCCTCTTGTGCTGACTTGTGCAGGGACGGCCTGCCCCTCAGTCCGAGGGGTAAGCCTTTGTGTCCTCTGCTCGATCTCCTCTTCTCTTGTGCTGACTTGTGCAGCCACGGCCTGCCCCTCAGTCCGAGGGCGAGCCGTTGTCAGATACCTACCCGTGTCCTCTGCGCGATCTCCTCTCCTCTTGTGCTGACTTGTGCAGGACGGCCTGCCCCTCAGTCCGAGGGGTAAGCCTTTGTGTCCTCTGCTAGATCTCCTCTTCTCTTGTGCTGACTTGTGCAGGGGACGGCCTGCCCCTCAGTCCGAGGGCGAGCCGTTGTCACATACCTACCTGTGTCCTCTGCGCGATCTCCTCTCCTCTTGTGCTGACTTGTGCAGCCACGGCCTGCCCCTCAGTCCGAGGGCGAGCCGTTGTCACATACCTACCTGTGTCCTCTGCGCGATCTCCTCTCCTCTTGTGCTGACTTGTGCAGGGACGGCCTGCCCCTCAGTCCGAGGGCGAGCCGTTGTCAGATACCTACCCGTGTCCTCTGCGCGATCTCCTCTCCTGTTGTGCTGACTTGTGCAGCCACGGCCTGCCCTCAGTCCGAGGGCGAGCCGTTGTCAGATACCTACCTGTATCCTCTGCGCGATCTCCTCTTCTCTTGTGCTGACTTGTGCAGCCACGGCCTGCCCCTCAGTCCGAGGGCGAGCCGTTGTCAGATACCTACCCGTGTCCTCTGCGCGATCTCCTCTCCTGTTGTGCTGACTTGTGCAGCCACGGCCTGCCCTCAGTCCGAGGGCGAGCCGTTGTCAGATACCTACCTGTATCCTCTGCGCGATCTCCTCTCCTGTTGTGCTGACTTGTGCAGCCACGGCCTGCCCTCAGTCCGAGGGCGAGCCGTTGTCAGATACCTACCTGTATCCTCTGCGCGATCTCCTCTTCTCTTGTGCTGACTTGTGCAGCCACGGCCTGCCCCTCAGTCCGAGGGCGAGCCGTTGTCAGATACCTACCCGTGTCCTCTGCGCGATCTCCTCTCCTCTTGTGCTGACTTGTGCAGCCACGGCCTGCCCTCAGTCCGAGGGCGAGCCGTTGTCAGATACCTACCCGTGTCCTCTGCGCGATCTCCTCTCCTCTTGTGCTAACTTGTGCAGGACGGCCTGCCCCTCAGTCCGAGGGGTAAGCCTTTGTGTCCTCTGCTCGATCTCCTCTTCTCTTGTGCTGACTTGTGCAGCCACGGCCTGCCCCTCAGTCCGAGGGCGAGCCGTTGTCAGATACCTACCCGTGTCCTCTGCGCGATCTCCTCTCCTGTTGTGCTGACTTGTGCAGCCACGGCCTGCCCTCAGTCCGAGGGCGAGCCGTTGTCAGATACCTACCTGTGTCCTCTGCGCGATCTCCTCTCCTCTTGTGCTGACATTCTCTTCTCCTTTGCTGACTTGTGCAGTGTCGGCCTGCCCCTCAGTCTGAGGGCGAGCCGTTGTCAGATACCTACCCGTGTCCTCTGCGCGATCTCCTCTCCTCTTGTGCTGACTTGTGCAGGGACGGCCTGCCCCTCAGTCCGAGGGGTAAGCCTTTGTGTCCTCTGCTCGATCTCCTCTTCTCTTGTGCTGACTTGTGCAGGGACGGCCTGCCCCTCAGTCCGAGGGGTAAGCCTTTGTGTCCTCTGCTCGATCTCATCTTCTCTTGTGCTGACTTGTGCAGCCACGGCCTGCCCCTCAGTCCGAGGGCGAGCCGTTGTCACATACCTACCTGTGTCCTCTGCGCGATCTCCTCTCCTCTTGTGCTGACTTGTGCAGGGACGGCCTGCCCCTCAGTCCGAGGGCGAGCCGTTGTCACATACCTACCTGTGTCCTCTGCGCGATCTCCTCTCCTCTTGTGCTGACTTGTGCAGGGACGGCCTGCCCCTCAGTCCGAGGGCGAGCCGTTGTCAGATACCTACCCGTGTCCTCTGCGCGATCTCCTCTCCTGTTGTGCTGACTTGTGCAGCCACGGCCTGCCCTCAGTCCGAGGGCGAGCCGTTGTCAGATACCTACCTGTATCCTCTGCGCGATCTCCTCTTCTCTTGTGCTGACTTGTGCAGCCACGGCCTGCCCCTCAGTCCGAGGGCGAGCCGTTGTCAGATACCTACCCGTGTCCTCTGCGCGATCTCCTCTCCTGTTGTGCTGACTTGTGCAGCCACGGCCTGCCCTCAGTCCGAGGGCGAGCCGTTGTCAGATACCTACCTGTATCCTCTGCGCGATCTCCTCTTCTCTTGTGCTGACTTGTGCAGCCACGGCCTGCCCCTCAGTCCGAGGGCGAGCCGTTGTCAGATACCTACCCGTGTCCTCTGCGCGATCTCCTCTCCTGTTGTGCTGACTTGTGCAGCCACGGCCTGCCCTCAGTCCGAGGGCGAGCCGTTGTCAGATACCTACCCGTATCCTCTGCGCGATCTCCTCTTCTCTTGTGCTGACTTGTGCAGCCACGGCCTGCCCCTCAGTCCGAGGGCGAGCCGTTGTCAGATACCTACCCGTGTCCTCTGCGCGATCTCCTCTCCTCTTGTGCTGACTTGTGCAGCCACGGCCTGCCCTCAGTCCGAGGGCGAGCCGTTGTCAGATACCTACCTGTATCCTCTGCGCGATCTCCTCTTCTCTTGTGCTGACTTGTGCAGGGACGGCCTGCCCCTCAGTCCGAGGGCGAGCCGTTGTCAGATACCTACCCGTGTCCTCTGCGCGATCTCCTCTCCTCTTGTGCTAACTTGTGCAGGGACGGCCTGCCCCTCAGTCCGAGGGGTAAGCCTTTGTGTCCTCTGCTCGATCTCCTCTTCTCTTGTGCTGACTTGTGCAGCCACGGCCTGCCCTCAGTCCGAGGGCGAGCCGTTGTCAGATACCTACCTGTGTCCTCTGCGCGATCTCCTCTCCTCTTGTGCTGACATTCTCTTCTCCTTTGCTGACTTGTGCAGTGTCGGCCTGCCCCTCAGTCTGAGGGCGAGCCGTTGTCAGATACCTACCCGTGTCCTCTGCGCGATCTCCTCTCCTGTTGTGCTGACTTGTGCAGCCACGGCCTGCCCTCAGTCCGAGGGCGAGCCGTTGTCAGATACCTACCTGTATCCTCTGCGCGATCTCCTCTTCTCTTGTGCTGACTTGTGCAGCCACGGCCTGCCCCTCAGTCCGAGGGCGAGCCGTTGTCAGATACCTACCCGTGTCCTCTGCGCGATCTCCTCTCCTCTTGTGCTGACTTGTGCAGCCACGGCCTGCCCTCAGTCCGAGGGCGAGCCGTTGTCATATACCTACCTGTGTCATCTGCGCGATCTCCTCTTCTCTTGTGCTGACTTGTGCAGCCACGGCCTGCCCTCAGTCCGAGGGCGAGCCGTTGTCAGATACCTACCTGTATCCTCTGCGCGATCTCCTCTTCTCTTGTGCTGACTTGTGCAGGGACGGCCTGCCCCTCAGTCCGAGGGCGAGCCGTTGTCAGATACCTACCCGTGTCCTCTGCGCGATCTCCTCTCCTCTTGTGCTAACTTGTGCAGGGACGGCCTGCCCCTCAGTCCGAGGGGTAAGCCTTTGTGTCCTCTGCTCGATCTCCTCTTCTCTTGTGCTGACTTGTGCAGCCACGGCCTGCCCCTCAGTCCGAGGGCGAGCCGTTGTCAGATACCTACCCGTGTCCTCTGCGCGATCTCCTCTCCTGTTGTGCTGACTTGTGCAGCCACGGCCTGCCCCTCAGTCCGAGGGCGAGCCGTTGTCAGATACCTACCCGTGTCCTCTGCGCGATCTCCTCTCCTCTTGTGCTGACTTGTGCAGGGACGGCCTGCCCCTCAGTCCTAGGGGTAAGCCTTTGTGTCCTCTGCTCGATCTCCTCTCCTCTTGTGCTGACTTGTGCAGGGACGGCCTGCCCCTCAGTCCCAGGGGTAAGCCTTTGTGTCCTCTGCTCGATCTCCTCTTCTCTTGTGCTGACTTGTGCAGCCACGGCCTGCCCCTCAGTCCGAGGGCGAGCCGTTGTCAGATACCTACCCGTGTCCTCTGCGCGATCTCCTCTCCTCTTGTGCTGACTTGTGCAGCCACGGCCTGCCCTCAGTCCGAGGGCGAGCCGTTGTCAGATACCTACCCGTGTCCTCTGCGCGATCTCCTCTCCTCTTGTGCTGACTTGTGCAGGGACGGCCTGCCCCTCAGTCCGAGGGGTAAGCCTTTGTGTCCTCTGCTCGATCTCCTCTCCTCTTGTGCTGACTTGTGCAGGGACGGCCTGCCCCTCAGTCCCAGGGGTAAGCCTTTGTGTCCTCTGCTCGATCTCCTCTTCTCTTGTGCTGACTTGTGCAGCCACGGCCTGCCCCTCAGTCCGAGGGCGAGCCGTTGTCAGATACCTACCTGTGTCCTCTGCGCGATCTCCTCTCCTCTTGTGCTGACTTGTGCAGGGACGGCCTGCCCCTCAGTCCGAGGGCGAGCCGTTGTCAGATACCTACCTGTGTCCTCTGCGCGATCTCCTCTTCTCTTGTGCTGACTTGTCCAGCCACGGCCTGCCCCTCAGTCCGAGGGGTAAGCCTTTGTGTCCTCTGCTCGATCTCCTCTTCTCTTGTGCTGACTTGTGCAGCCACGGCCTGCCCCTCAGTCCGAGGGCGAGCCGTAGTCCGTTACCTACCCGTGTCCTCTGCGCGATCTCCTCTCCTCTTGTGCTGACATTCTCTTCTCCTTTGCTGACTTGTGCAGTGTCGGCCTTCCCCTCAGTCCGAGGGGCGAGCCGTTGTCCGTTACCTACCTGTGTCGATTCCTATCCTGGCTGCGATGTCCTCTCATATACTAGCCGATTGTCCTTCTTGTGAAGGACAACCTATTCTCTATCGGACAACGTCCTCAGTCGGCCGCTCCCTTTACCGAGTTTGCAAGAGGAGCACTTGGTGTGCCAGTTGGGGCCTTGTTATACTTACATGGCTAGACTGTGTGGTATCGTGACTAGTCAGGCATCACATCAAACGTAGCGTATCGGGCCAGACCAGAGAGAAGGACAGAACAGAGTAGGACAGAGGAGGAAAGGACAGAGTGGGAAATGATATGGTAGAGACCCTTTGTCCGTTGAGAGCTATCTACAGTTATACTCACGTCGTTACTGGACGACAAGAAGTGAGCAAAGGACGATCCCTTGTAACCGGGGTCAAATCTGTAGATCCTATTCTCTGGGTTACCACAGATGTTCACGGGTTTCTCAGTGTGTCGGAAAGAGGGCAGGAGCTGGAGTTCTTCCATGGCGCTCTCCACCCCAACTCTCAAGGTGGTGCACATGTGTTTATTTTGCGCCTGAACCATGACGTTGATATCGAGGTGTAGGAGAACAGCGGCTAGTAACAGCCTCATCATCAAACTTTTTCCACACTGTCTCGGGGCTAGGCAAAGGGTGTAAGGGTTGGCGTAGCGAGAGAACTCTCTCTCCACCTGGTAAAGGTGGCCTAGGGCAGGGTTGACGTGATCATAGTTCTCAGAGCCCAAAGGGGCTAGGCCAAGCTTCTCAAGGAGAGCGTGTTTATACTTGAAGAGAGAGTCGCCAAACTGGCTAATGGTAACACCCAAAACCACTCCCCTGAAGAGCTCTATCTGAAACGGTTCCATTCTCATGCCTTTGACTTGGAAATATTCGAACACCCTATCTATCAGACTTTCGAATCGGTACATTACGGAGCTTGACTTCTCGTTTACAGACGCGTCGTAAAGCTGTAACTCGTACATCCTAGCTTTGGCACGCTCCACTCCGAGCTCCTTTATTAGCGCCGCTTGTGCAAAGCGGTCTTTTATCAGTCGGTTGTACTCTGTCATTCTATCGTTATTCATCCGCTTCCTTTCTCTGTTGCTGTCGTCCTTGGCGAGCCTGACCCTCACGCAGTCGACAGCAACCCCGACAGGAGCAGACCTAGCGATGTCGATGGGATCTCTCACCAACTCGATGAGTAACCACGATGTCTCGTCCGGGTTTGAGGACAGCGCTCGGTGGCGCGATCGCAACCCTGTTGATGTGTTACACCCAGAGCTTAGCTGGAGCTCAGGTGAATCGGAGAGTGTCATACTGTGCCCCAGTGAATGCATCACGGACAGCATGTCCATGTGTCACACGGGTAAGGAGCAATCGAATCCCTCGAAATGGACCGCGATAGAGTTTGTATTACCGATGAAAATCAACTTCAGATACTGTTGGCTTTTCTCGGGTTCGCCCTGTCACACCACACGGCGCCTGTTGACCAGAACGGAACCGTTAACCGACAGAGAACTGCTCTGGGTTAACCGTACGCTGATGACAGACGAAGACCCGGAGCTGTGCAGCCAGGTGTGTTGCGAAAAGCTCACCTCCCAGCAGGAGATCAAATCGTTCTGGTTGACGACTGATGGCAGACTGGTCTACGTGGATAGACTCTCTGAAGACATTAAGTTCCGCAGCCTCAGACTGCAGAACCTTCACGTGGCATTGTCCCTGTGGACTACCAACCCAGAGCTGTGTGGGCAAGCGATGAGGGCTTCGGGGTTGGCTCACAGTAACCTATTCAAAATATGCGGAGAGGCAGCCCGCATAAGCAAGGGTAACTTCTACAACCTGTACACAAAGTACCCTCTCCCAATTAACAGGGACGGTGAACAGAACCTTTCAATACAGTTACTGTGGGTGGAAGAGAAGACAATTGACGCAAAAGAGATGAGGAGTGGCGGGGACTTACTCCTGGAGCTGCAGCCTCTCTACACTGCCTATTTCAGATTCATGACGGACACGTCCGCTTGTAACGAACTGAGGGACAGAGTGTTGCGCTTGGGTGCTGAGTGGTTGGTGCAGCAGGACTGTTCGGAGGTTGCGTCGTCCATGAACCTCAGAAGGAACTGGGTTACAAGGATGGTCATTCGATTGGCTCTCTTTCTGGCTATGCCATGAACAAGGAGCAACTGGGATACAAAGCACGGTTGGACACAAAGCCTAAGGTACAGCCAGAAAGGTTCCCGGTCAGACTGATATCTTCCAGCCAGAGTCAATCAACAGTGCTTTATCTGGGCATGTGGAGAGTACTCATATTAGGGACCTGACTAGCTACGACAATAGGGTGTATTAACTATCAAATACAATGTCAACACTGGGGCCGATTGAATTCAGGACCATCAGAGCTGCACCAAGTGCGATAATGTTTCGCAACAGGATCAGGGGAGGCATCAGGCGAAAGATACCCGGCTACGACGCTGGACAGAAAGACCTGGCTAACGCCTGGGCTGCACAGATACTCTCACAGAGGTTTGTCAGTAAGCAGAATATGAATGAAGCCCTGGCGGAATTGTGTGACAAACCTGACGGTTATTACATTTTCATAAGGCCTGACAATATGGAACAATACAAGTTTGCGGTGCTGCTGCGGCGCCAAGGTAAGAGTGTTCGCTACAACATTCTTCCAAATGAAGACTACAGCGCGTACATCATGGCCACCCTGGACGACGGAGACGTAGGATACAATAGTATATCAGAGCTTGTACAACAATGGGATGACAGCGGCGACGACTACGAAATGATCAGAAAGATGGAGCAGGACGAGATGTCTTGTGGAGCAAAGATCAGTGGCGACATGGCCGCATCCGAAGGTGCACAGGCTGTAACACTGGGTCAGGAGAGCCTAGACGAAGTGCACAATGTGATAGAGAACGTCAAACAGTCCGATCGGACCAGACCCCCAAAGATCTACAGAAACCTTAAGCTGCAATACTACCGGAACACTGCTCCTGGGGGCAAGGATGAACCCAGCGCTATGACGGTGGAATCAAAGGGTCCCAGAACGGGATACCAGAGTCATGGCAGACTAGACGACGTGTACAGTTTGCTAGGGACCGTGAAACTGTCTGACCGTAGCATACGGCCCAGTATCCACAGAAGTCGTAAGGGGCGTCAGCCCCAGCACAGTGCTCCTCAGGTTGACAAGGAACACGTGAACCAAGTACAGCATGACTACGAGCAGGTTGAGGGCACGAACACAGATGCTGGTGATGAATCAGAGTGCTATGAGAAATAGGAGAAATGCTATGGAAATAGGAAGACTGTCACCCAGGTTAGGGGTGATTTTGGAGCAATTGGTAGAATTAGACGATGTACAACATTTCAGTAGCCACGTCTTTGGCTCCACTTGATAGAGGACAACTTGTTTAATTTGACAGACAATGTGGTATGTGTACAATACTGTGTGTAACTGTGTGTGTGTGTGTGGAATAAAGACTGGAATCGTAATACATTTGCTGCCTCGTGTGCTTTATTATCAACAGGCTTGTTGTACAACACATGGATTAGGACTTGATGATGGCAGGAGTTGTGATAAATGTCAAGTCTTTATCATGCCCCGTAGTGTATTTGTCCTCTCCTATGCCTAGTCCAACAGTGGCGTAGGCTGGTGCTCTTCCTCGGCACGATGGACATCATTCACATTGTATGCAGCTAGTTGGATTAGGGCCTCTTCGCTCAGAGCGTTCAATGCTTTCACGGCCTCTTCAGCTAGGATCATCAGCCTGTAATCATCTTGCTGTAATGTATAATCTATTAAGTCTGCAGTGTCCATTGGTGGCATTTCCTCATGGATCTGGGTTAGGATGGCCTCCATGGTCTTGAGAAGATTTCCAGGTTGCGTGCTATGTCTTCTAACGGTTGATCATCAGCAAGCCCAGTGACACTTGTATCTTCAGGGCACACTGGCAAAGGGTACAACACAGCAATGATTAGGACTAGGCTGGTCATGGCAATTGCAGAGTCACAATTGTGAACCTGCACATTTTGTAAATTAACACCTATTGTAATGTCAAAGTAGTTGTGAGTTGGCCAACCCCATGCAAAGTTTGGTCTGTCAGTGAGTGTAGAGTGTGAGGAGCTACCCCGTGTCTCGACCCGGGATGTTCTCCACCATGTTCTCGCAACACTACTCTTTTTATGGAGCCACATCTGGTGCTCTCTCCCCCGCTTGTCTTTAGTCTACCACCTAGGGTCTGTCAGAACCGCAGTGGGGAAGTAGGCTGCTCTTCCCTGACACTGTTATATATGCACTCATTGTTTCACACAAGAGTCTAACGGTGTTTGGGAGGTCGCAGTAGGACTCAGCTATTAACTAATATCTGCATAGACAAAGAGTAGTTGAGCCAATAATGACGAGCAGGGTTAACAGCGTGGCTGAGCAGGGCACGAGGAAATACACTGGGCACATAAGGGATGTCAACGTGAAACGTTTGGTTCAAGCTTGGATAGGGCACACCCCTGCCAACATGGACATGTCTTTTGAGGAGTTTCTGCTCATGCCATCAGGGGAAACTGAACGTGTTGGTTTTGGGTTCGCTACAAAGCACAGACAACTGATCAGGAAGATTCTCATTAAGTATGCTGACTCGGTCAATATCATAAATGTCATGCCTGGAGTAGGGGACACTAGACATCACAGTCCACTCAGATGCGACCCATACAACTGCCACTTGGACAGAGACGGTGCTAGTGGGTATGAATACGGGGACCAGGATAGACTGCACGCACAGGAGTTTGAGGTGGACGATGATCTGGCGGCATACATCACGGAGATGAGGCTTCAAGAGGAGTTGAACCGCAGCCATGTACCTCATAGCACAGCACACCAAAGAACTTAGTTTGTAGTAGCCTAGTGCCATGGGTCCTGGTGTGTAACGGGAGTAGTGAATTAACCGTTTACACGAGCCGATTGTTTTCTCTTATTAACTACGTGCAAGCCGAACAGGACCAGTGCAACCCTTTGTTATACATAGCACAAGGGAAGGACTCGAGATGGAGAAGATTGACACCAGTGTGAAAGCCTTCCTAGATATGTACGATCATGCGAAGGACAGTTCCAAGTTCCTGGGGATGAACTTTATCGTTTTTACCGCCTTGCCCCTGAACGCTCTACGAGCCATGGGTGTCACGGAGAGGTTCATATGTGACCATAAACAACTGGTGGAGAAGACCACTCAGAGGTGGCTCGGCCCACATGTTCGGATGCTGCAAGATCAGCAGGTAGAGCAAGTACAACAGCAACAAGGCGAGGAGGAAGCTACACCATGGTTGCAGGAGCACAATACTGTCACAGCACGCTCCACAAGCCCAGATTTTGCTTATCACACTCCAGCTGTGCCCGCTGATACGGTATATGCCACCTATCAACACAAGCTCGGGGACAGTTGCCGCAGACACTCTGCGAGAGCCGACCGTGTACGAGATCAGAGCCTAGAAGCGAGGTGTGCTCAGCCATCTCAAAGCCAACAGCAGCTGTGCTCCCAATTGAGAAGGGATATGAGGCTGAGGTCTGATGTTAGAAAGGACACGAGCCAGCTGAGGTCTGCTGTCAGAAAGGACATGGGCCGGATGAGGTCCGCTGCGGAACGGTGGGAGTTAGAGTAGCAGTCCTTAGGAATATTGAACCAAGAAGCGCGGAAGCATCCATACGAAAAGAGACACGGTTAATCGGAACAGAGGGGGTCGGCCGGCCAACCATAGTTTTAGTTTTGACTAAAGGGTGGATGTGTCACCAAACGGTTTAGATTTAGACAAAAGGCATTTGGGTTAAGAAATCAGACCTGTACTAATAGGGTTCTGTATCTGATATAAGACCGGACTCAACTTCCAATAGACCACATCCTGATTGTTTGGTTCAGACTCACCCTTCAGCCAAACTGTCTATCTATCTGATCCGAGTTCAAGACTATCCAGAGGTGCTGCGCTGCTCACACCCAGCCATGACTGATAGACGACTCGGATACCTGCAGCTGTAATGGACTATACCACAGCCCCAGTCTCAGCCCTAACCCACCCAACGACCAGCTCCTCCACCACAGGGACCACTACTACCCTTACCTCTTCACGAACTGAGAAGGGGTCTACACCTCTCACCATACCAAGTCACCTCCCGAACACGTACAGCCACCACACTTTGCAGTTGTGTGATAACCCAGGCCATTGCAACCCATTCCTAAAGCACTTAATCGACATTGAGGCCGCGGATGAACAGCTTCGAATCTACAACAAAAGTTACCGGGATACTGACGAAGACACCGATTCCGAGGAGTCGCACGAGGACGACGCTGACACTAGGGACGAGGGCCCCTTAATGGAAGAAGAAGAAGACGAGTCAGTGTATTGGTCAGACCCAGACTATGATCCCGCTCTCAGATACTACCAGGAAGACGAGGTTGCGTATCGACGTGCTATTGGCCTAGACTTCTACGACCACGGTGACGGTGGTGTTTGGTATAACCCGGGTGGGTACATCAAGGTCGGCGAAAGAGCAACAGGGGTTGTCTTCGAAGATGAATAACACCATTGTATTGCCAACCTTGTGCTTATATATTACAACCAGACTTGTTGTATAATAGAATACCTATGTGTACCTGTCTATGCCTTGCTCTTACTGTAACCTCAGCTTGAGAATAATAAAAAGACTCTTCATACAATGTGTGGGACATGTCCATTGGTTATTGAATCACTTTGTAACAAGGTTACACAGTGCTACTATACGTGGCCTTGTAGTACAATGTCACTAGTTTCAAGTGAAAAAGAATCAAGAAAGTACAACACTGAATACCCAGCCCTCATGAGGCACCAAGGTCGTGCAGGGACAAGGAGATGAAGCGTAGAAGGGATGAAACTTTGGAATGGGGTAAATCTTTGAAGATGAATGACACCATTGAATTTGCCAACCCTCTGATTATATATTATACCCAGATGCCTTGCTTTTACTGTAACCTCAGATTGGAAATAATAAACAGAGTCTCCATATAAGTTGTACACATGTGCATTGTTTATTGAATCACTTTGCAACAAGGTTAAACGTAGATAGATACGTGCTACTTGTAATACACCTCCCCACTGAGGCTGATAGACGTTTCACCGCTGTATATCTCGTCTCTGGTGTGGCACAGAAGTAGGAACGCTGAGAGCATATCGTCTCTGGTGTACTCTCCCTGTACAGACTTTTTGCCACCTGTAATCACGGTGCTACCTTTCGCGGACTCAGTGATAGTTACCATGGACATTTCTTCTCTCAATTTTCCCAGTAGCATTTTCCCTTGCTCAGCGTGAGCCTTGTCAGTGAGCCTATCCCCAGGTAGGGCTATGATGTCTCGTGTCTCCAATACACTCGCCGTAATATCTGTGGCCACATTGACTCCCTTTTGCGAGCGCCTGTACATGAACACGTCCATGTTGGAGCCCATCTTGTTGCTGGAGCCAGCACCCTTCGAGGTTCCCATGGTCGACTCGATCGTCCTAGTGTTTTTAGTGGCCTCGGATAACACCGCCCATCCCAGGGACATTACTGTGTCACAGTAATAGAGAGTTTCTCTATTGATGGCAAATACCGTACTGAGAACCATGGCGAGTTTGGTCTTGGCACCGACATGCTTCCCTAGCATGTACTTGTTGTTGATATGTGACCACTTGCTGTAGAACAGGACCTTGAACCCAGAGCGTACTAGCGTGTTCTCGATTAGATGTTTGACGTCGACCAGTGCGTTGACGTAGGTGTTTTGTTCAAATACCACGACCACAGGTACTTCCTTCCACATTACTCTGGGCATCACAAGCTTCAGTAGTCTGATGTGGGCGCTTAGCAGAGCGGCGTAGACACGAGTAACCTGATCCAAATCGCGTATCTCCAGCTCCTCCAGGGCCATAACCTGAGAGAGAAGGATGAAGATACAAGAGTAGAGACAGGAGTTATAAATGCATTGCTATTGATAGGGCAATCGTTGCAGACAACTCACAGGAATCTAGACATCATGTTCTGTCCCTCTTGTAAAGATGCTCGCGAGGCAGTTGCAGCATTGCTGACGGCCCCATGGGAGTATCTCATCTCACACTACGAGTTCATGATAGTGTTCACTTCCTTCCAGCGCAACATTGTCTTCTACTCTAACATGGATCACGGCCAGCTCAGAACCCTATATAGTCAGATCGTATCGTTCTCACCTGCTAGGATACTCATGATCGACAACTTGATCTCAGTCTACACCAAAGGCAGACTCGGGACACAGGTACAAGGTGATTCTTTCGATGTGCCTTGTGAGTTGTCGAGGGCTATAACACTTGCGATAGGCAACCAGGTCCCGGAGCAGTTCATACACCAGTGCATCTCGAGATGTAACTGGAAGGGGTACGGTGATATGGTTCTTGCAGCGTTCGCCTCGGCCGACACCATTCGCAGCGGACCCCTTAAGTACTTGGCCGTTATCAAGGAGAGCCGAAGGGAAAGACGATCTCTTCACACCATCATATCTCTAGCGGTCACCGGGTGGATGGTGAACCTGTCAGACTCCAAATGCACATGCGGCACCTGGGGCCAGGCCCTGGAACTGATCTCCTGCTTCGTACCCGATGCCGAGACCACGTTGACGATCCAGGACGAGGCTCGCATAAGAGCTTACATTTGCACCCTGTTAGACCTGAGCCCTCCTCCGAACACATCGTGTCGTGGCGGGGAACACAAAAAATTAGATTACGGATACATGTTTAGAGACCTTCTGGTGTCGGTCTTTGACAACGTGACAACTCACCACTAGCTTTCCACTTGCCAACTCCACAGCACAGCACACACCGGCACAGGACCTAGAGCCACCTCCGAATGTTGGGTCGAGACACAGGTACGCTCTGACCACAGACGCACGACTCATATATTCCAGGGTGACACTGTTATTTGACAGGAACTTGTTTATGACCGAGGGCTCGAAGGGAGTGGTGTTGTCGGTCTTGGTATCAGAGGACGAAGTGCTGCTGCTACCCGTGACTTCGCTCTCGAATCCTTTCGGAGTGACCATGTTCATCAGCTCCTTCAGATGGTTGTCTACGGATATATGTTGTGGACAGTAGACCCCGAGGCAGGAGCAGGTCGGACCCGGCTCCCTTTCGTGATACCTACACTTGAAGCTCTGCGACACTACGTGGTACGCGGGCTCCCCGTCATCCCGGCGGATATCAGCCACTTTGGTCAGCCACGGAGTGTTGTTGACATGACTTGTGATGTGCACTTGCTTTCGTCCTCTGAACGCAATGTTCGGCAGCACAGCCAGTAGCACCTTAGAATTAACAAAGCCCACTTCGTCCACCAGAATGAGATCGGCGCTCTGCCCTCTGCTAGCCTGGGAGGATACAACATAGGGAGAGATGGGAGTGGTTAGGCTACACTGTTCTTATGCCATGCAAGATAATAACACTGGTGATTGTACGGTTCATAGTCTCAAGAAGGACAGCGGAGAGCAAGGTGCTATTAGGGAAAGAAAGTGGTTAGACAGAAGAAGAGCAACAGCAAGAAGATAAAGAAGCAGCGGAGCCCGCTACGCATCGGACCCGGGATGAACCATTCACACATAGAGTTAATAGAGGATCCTCAATGGGTTTCCTACTGTGTTGAGAATGAATGCTCTTTCAGAGATCACAGTCAGGGGTACGTGTGCAGAACACACTGCAGCAGACACGTGTGCTCAGGTTCCAGTTGCTCCCTGATACAGACTATGGTAACTCGGACCCGATATCAGACTGGCTCATTTGAGTCTTCATGCCCCGTTGCGTCTCTGCTGGTGTTTCACAAACCTCAGTTGGAGTTCAGAGGTCCGTACTACATACCCGATAAAGGGGATCCTGTGGAAATGGGTTACGGTGCGAAAGAATACCAACCAGGGAAGGCTGCGTGCTGCTCCGAGGGGGACGGTAACCATATAATAGTGAAAGCAAGCTTGTCTGTCATGATCGCATTGTTCTCAACAGCGCTAACCCAAGGATTCCGTAGTCAATATGATAACATCGACAAGAATCAGAGTGTGAACACCTCGTCAGGTACCCCGTCCTTGTCATGGATGGCTAAGATATTCGAGCTGGCTGAGGAAATAGAACTTAAGACCAAGCCCGAGCTGCCTTGCTCACTAGAGATGTCCTCGGTTGTAAAGGAGGCCGTGTTGAAGAGCGCCGTGTCCATATCTACCCTGTTCGACTCTCGCAGAGACAAGATCAAGCGTTTCATGAAGAGAGTGGCATGCAGGTACAACGACAAACACGCAAAGAGAGCTGACTTCTATACCATGGTGGTAATGTTGGCATTATGTTTCTTCCCATATTTAAAGCATCGGGTACTGTGTGACCTATTTAACAACAGGACTCTGGTGCTTATGTGCTTTGACAAGACTCGTACCAGACACAACCAGTGGTCTACACTCTCAACTCATATCCACCTGCACGTCAACCAGCCAGAGTTTGTAACCAGGGTGCTGTCCAACATCCATCTCGACAAGGGGCTATCGGTTGTGGTCACTGTAACCTTGGACAAGTACATGGCCGACGCTAGCTACTCTGACAGAGAGGGTTCTATGGCTCACACACAGACTCCCCGTGACCACAGCGATCAACTCGGACCGTGCGAGGTTACAGATGCTCCCGAGACCGCAGAGGTCTCGTCACTACAACGAATAAATTCTAAGCGACTCATCGGGAAAAGGAGGACGCCTTGCTCTGCGGGATACTATGAAATGCACGAGGGGAGAGTGGATGGGAAGGTGATGCGCTTACAGCAGCAATAGCAGTGGCGAGGCCAGGTCAACGGTGTGCTGTGTATATGTTGTCAATGATGTGGTGTTCACATTGGTGCGCAAGGCTTGTGTTATTCTATGTCACTGTACAATAAACCACATCGCACCCACTACACAATGTCTCCTTGGTTGTTTTTATTCATATGAGGGTACTTGGTAAAGGAAATGAATGGAAGAGATTGTTTCATGTGCAGTAATTGTACTTTATTCAGATATTGCTGCATAGATATAAACAACACAGGTTCAAGTGAGTCTGGTGTCCATAGAGTCAAAGTGGTACAGTTGATCCTTGGGGTTGTCCTTCACTCGGTGATTTACCAGACCCTTTCTTCTTCTTCTTCTTCTTCTTCTTGTTTTGCATGCAGACAGGTCTTTTCCACTTCATTGTAGCATTACTCCTACGTTGCTGCCTAGGACGCACAGCCTGCCGGCTCTGTCTTTTTTCCATGTAATCACAGAGTAATGTTTCGTGATTGTCAGCAGAGTATTTTGCACGCTCCGAGTTGTGCTTTTCCAGTGCCTCGCGTTTCCACTGTAAGTTGACAATGCTGGTTATGGGAGCGTCACCGAACTGCACCAGTGCGTCGTACGAGTGCTCCGGCCCGGATCTGATGACTCTATCTGCGAAGTCTCTCCTGAACGCTATCCCGCAGTGCAAGCAGTTCCAAAACTCGTGAGAAGGGCATGTATGCAGAGGCTGCTGCTCCCGGACGCAAGGAATCTGTTGCATCTGTGAGCTCAGGCGCTCGGGACAATCTGAAACCAACATGATCTTGGTCAAAGACGTAGATTCCTTCACAGGCCTTGTCCTTTGGTGAGTCTCCCATTCGTACGTATCCATGAGTCAGCTGTCGAAGCGTACAGTAGGCAGTAATGTGGGAGAATAACCATATGAGAGAAGCTATCTTTCTGTTATAGCTGGTAGGTTGGACTATCTTTTTCAACTGTAGCTCAACCCCCTTGTCCAAGGGCAAGGCGATCATAGAGACTCTCTTGGACGCTGTTATGTTCTTCACCAGACTCGAGGCAGTCTCTATAGGGAAGCCAGATGCTATCAAGTGTTTGAATAACACAACTCTCTCTGCCGTGCAGTTATACCTCAAGTTGTATCTACGGACTGGGCCTATCATTGCCATGCACATGTAAGAGAGCAGCTTATCGTTGGTACCTGTGGACGCTGTTGACCTTAGGTTCATTCTCAGCTCTTCGACTTTCAACAGAGCCCTGAGTCTGTCCCGCTCAGCTTCCGGGTGCTGCCCAGCTAGGAACTGGGCTCTCTCCCGACTCCTATTCAGAGATCCGTAAAATTGGTAGAGGCAACGCAGGGGATATGAGCTCAGATATCTAGGGGCCTCTAGCTCCTCCAGTGTGTGGCTATGTGATTGGAGTTGGTGGAATATGTCTTTACCCAAAGTCTTCTGCTTGGTTATCTCATCGCGTCTCTTCAGGGACTCCAATTGCTCTAGGAACTTGAGGGGTTTCATGCTTTCACCGGTGCCTCGATCGTCGTTGGTGGCATCTGTTAGGAACACGCTACCACAAGGTCCGGCTCTCACCATTTCGTCGTTGTCATCGATGCAGAGTTGACACGACTCAACCTCTTCTACGGGGATGTCTTTCTGCCCGAACATGAACTGCTCGTGCCTGAGCGTGAAGTGGTAGCACATGATCTTCCTCCTCACTTCTTCCCAGGTATCGACCGTGATTTCAGTTTCGAACAAACACTCGGGACACTCCTTGGTGTCCATAGCCAGCTGCGGCACCATGGGGTACCGGAGCATGAGCGAAAGGAAGTCCTGTAGCGAATCCAAGGTGTTGAGGGACTCTTCGTGAGAGCACGTGATGACTTCTCTGCCCAGCTTCGCGTACACACCGATTGCTTCTGACAGTGTAAGCGGTTGATTTGGGTTACCGACTATGGTTTCTCCCTTCTCTATGCCTCGGCACGTGAGCCACACTGTATATTCATTCACCTGTTTGTTACAAGGTTCTTCTGGTGTGGATGACGATCGCTTGGGCTCCTCAAATGACTCTAGGAATCTCTCCAGTTGTGAGTCAATCTCTCCCAGTAACCTCGCTCTGCACGCCAAGTCATACAGGTTGATCACTGTCATTCTCTGCCCTTCCTGATGCTCGACATCAGAGCCTCTAGCGCTCCCGGGGCTACGGCATCTGCAATCTGTCTCTGCCCTTCCCACTCCGCTAGACACACCATGAGTCCTATCCATCTGGGGTCTCGTGAGCATGCTGGGTGGTTCACATCGCTTCTCTTGGAAACGGAGGGCCAAAGTGTGGTTAGTTGCGTAAATGCAGATATTCCAGCGTCACCGATAAACTTCTCTGGCAAAGCGTAGTGAGTGGCGAACCTGTCATTCCCCGCACAAGGCAAACTGGCCTCTCTTTCTAGGTTGTGTGGTAACTCCCTGAACATGTAAGCTAGGGCGCCCGCTCTCCTCCTACAGCCCGTGGTAAAGACAATGCAGCGGCTGATCTCCCGAGCTAGTTTAAGCGTTTCCTCTCTCCCCTCGCGCACCACAATCACAATCCTTGGGTTTATAGGATACACATCAGGGGAGACGCTGTCGGCTAGGGCAAGCGTTGCCATTGCCATGTTAAGAACCATAGACCCAGCGGGGTCCGACTCCCCGTGTACAAACACGGGTCTCAGTCCGCACCCGTAAACAAGCACGGTGTATACATCGTACATCAAGGACACGAACTTGTGAGGTTTGTAATACTTCACTAGCCTGCCGTTGTTGTCCAATTGAGCTCTGCTCCTGTAGTCCTTGTTGTGGACGGGCTCGAAGAACACATGTCCTCCGTCACCAGGGAGCCTGGGGATGAACTCAATTTCGAGACATGAATTGAGTAACATGAAACATGAAACTCCCCTCTCACGCCACTCACAGTTCACCATAATGGACCCTGGGGTCCCGGTGTCTGTTTCTTCGCCTTGTTCTTCTTTGTGGTCTTGGTCTTCTTTATCATCTACTTTGTCGTCTTCATCGTCTACACTCCCCTCCGATCCGCTGTCGACCTGATCATCAACCCCCTCGGATCCGTTTTCCTCGCCAGAGTCCCCATCCGAGAACGCTCCGTTGCTGTCAGACAACTCTGGTTCGCTTTCGTCGTAGCTCACAGGTTCGCTCTCATCACAGCTCACGACTTCACCTTCCTTATGTCTAGCAAAGGACTCCTTGTAGTCGATCAGGTACCAAAACCTCTCTCTCCTAGGTATTAGGTTCCCATCAGAGCACCTCTTCCATTCTTGCAGCTGCTTGCCGTACCAAAAGCAACCAGCCGAGTTTCGAGCGAGTGCCTCAGTGAAGTCCGATCTCCCAGACTCCCATCTGTACTTTAACTCGGACACTTTGGTGCAAAATGAACCCGGGTCCCTCTTTGACCACGGCACGGGTCTCTTCCAGGTTTCCGGTCCTCGAATTCCCTTTGGTAGACAGTGCAGCTTACAGAACTCTCTAAGTGACCGGTTGCAACGAACGTGTACCTCTGAACAGTCACTCTCCCCTGCTTTCACGCTGTCCAGGGGTGTCTTGATGACAGCGTGTGAGCCTGCTTCCCCTTGCATCGCAGACACTTTCAATGTCCCTGGGGTTGAATGTAACACCAGGTTGCCAGAGTAGTTGACACGAATAACCCCTTTAGACTTTGCGAGCAGAACGTTCACGTCCTCCCTATTGCAGCAAGGCTCTTTGCAGGAGATCAGATACCCTGTGCTACTTGTTTTCAGAACGTCTAAACCTGGGGGTAATGTGTGAGTCCACCATTGTGTACTGGAGTCAGCCTCGGGTGTGAAGACAGTCACAGTTCGGGATCTGAACGGCCCCGTTGCACCCGCAAACCATGCCAGTGCCCGTTGCAGGTAATTGTAGAGCCCGCGTCTTAGGCATTTTATCTCGAGCTCTTCATGCACCTCTCCCGAGAGCATTCTACACGCTAGGGCAGCCACAAACTCTGAAGCTGTGCATACCTCGTTGTGGTAAATCAGACTCAAGTCAACCGGACTGTCCCGCTTGGTGTCATCACTGTGGCCGTTGGGATCGTGACAGGGGGACGCGTACCACTCTCCGGCCTCGACAATCACGATTAGGTTCGTGATGGGTACCAGAGCGTCACGTCTGAACATATTGAGTCCTTTGTTCACCACCTTACAAATACCTCTGGTCCACACCTTTTGGGTAGGGCACGTCAGCACCCGGGAGCACAAGTCGTCGAAGCCTTTCCACGCAGCCGGGTCTCTGATTCGAGCGGTCCTCGAGTCAATCTCCACACGCCCGAGCACTGGGAGCCTTCCTATCCCCCGTGTGCCTCGAGAACTATTGAGCCTCAACGGAACACTGGCAGGAGGAGCGTCACACAGCCACTTTACAGTAGCTACGTGAGAACCCAGGCCCCCTATCGCCTTCAGGTTCTCGGAGAGAGGGTATTCCAGCTCCCAGTCCTGATCCCGCGACTCCTCAACGGGGGCCTTTTGGAAAGTCCACTGAGTAGCTACCAGTTGCTTCCAAGACATCTGGGTAGCATCGTACCCCTCTAAGGGGTCCCGGCCTCCGCTGCGCATGAACATGTCCTTGATTACTGAGCTCTTATTTTTACACTTGATGCGTTCTCGTGAGTCTATCGGATCGGGATCTGGCCACTCGGGGTCCTCTTTCTTCAACACTTCCGTTCTGTACAGAGAGCTGCTCTCTACGACCACTGCCACAGACTCCAGCTTCTGCACCAGTGGCCCCTCGTCCCTCAGGTAAAACAACGGGGACTCGGACGCGAACGCTATAGTGTAGCCGTCTACCACCGTGGTGCCAGGGTATCGGATGACACCGTAGGACCTGCTCGCTAGACGCATGAACATCCAATCGCCCAGACTGGTCCTGACCTTACTGGGGAAACTCTCTACCTTCTCAAACTCAAACACTGGGCCCAGCGTACTGGAGTAGGCTCGCAAGAGGAGCTGCTCTTCGTCACCGCGAGGCAACAGCTCGCACCCTTCCCACAGTTCGGAGGCCTGTATGGGCGAGGGGTTGCAACACCTCGACAGCAGAGGCGCTAGCCTATGGTCCTGAGCGCACAAGAAGGACCCGATGGTGTTTGTCCTCAGCCTCTGCGAGTGGAACGGCTCATCCGTGCCCCTCGTCCACACCGCTGATCCTCTGTGTCTAGTGAGGGTGATCAACTTGCACACGGGGAAGCAGTGTACCCTGCAGCTTTCCGCCAAATGGCTCAGGAGAGCGTAGACCGGCGACAGTTCGCCCCTGCCGTGCACCGTGAACTCGTAGTCGAGCATCACGTCTCCTACGCTCATGTCCGGCACGCACGGGTGAACGGATCTGTAGAACCAGGACAGACAGGCGCTCACGTCAAAGTTCCTCTTGGCACCGCGTGTGACAGAGACCCTGGCGCAGTGACCCAGTAGCACTGCCTCATCTAAGCACGCCTCGTAAACGGAGCCGCATTCACCTGGAGCCCTGTCTGCCCTAACCATGGAGTAGTGATTGGGGTAACACTTGATTGTGAGGTTGAGATTGTATTCCGACAGGGGGTAGGAGAGCATATCTTCGTCACTCTCCTCCAAATCTGTTTCTTTCGCTATCTCGATTGAAGGGAAGAACTCTCCATCTCCTATGGTGGACAGGACCACCGAGGAGCCCATCTTCTGCCTTTGCAACCTAAGCCAGGATCTCTTGTACAGAGGCTGCTTACATCCAGGGTCTCCAATATCGGGGTTGTCGACGGCCACATCGAACAGGCACTGTTGTACCTTCCTGCGACAGGTCTTGAAGAGACGAGAGAGTTTATGTTCCTCGTAGCCTCTCGCGTTCTCGCTACATATGGCCTGCTCAATCTTTGACATCTCCATGACTATACCCCCATCGGCAAAGGAACCCGAATCGACTTTGGTCCTGACGCTCTTGGGAGAGTAATTGAGTTGAAAGAAGCAGTCATTGGCATCGAGCAACTGAGTTTGCAAGGCACCGCGTGTCTTCTCCGGGACAATGACACAGAAGTCGTCGGTAAGCAATGTAGGTTCCCCTGCCCAGCTGGGTTGGGGTACAACACCGGTCGTGTTCGGCATCTTCAACACAGCTCTGCTGTATCCGTGCTTTGAGTTGAAGACTCCGCAAGCCCTCAATATTCTCAGGTTCACCAGCCCCAGAGTCCGTATCCCGATGGTGATCCACTTGAAACTAGAATAACAGGACCAAATGTCCCGTTCTCTGTCCGGTCCTCGGACCGGTGCCGATGACTGTGGATATGTTTGCTATGACTCGATCTTCGTTGTCAGTGTCATCCTCGGATTCGCATTCAGAGCTACGGCACTCACTCTCTTCCTCACAGGCGTAGTTACTTTCCTCCTCACCTGTGTCTTTGCTTTCCTCATCTTCATCTCCCTGAATGTCCTCCCAATCGTCGTCTTCACTCTCTCCCTGGCTAGAGTCCTCACTGTCCTCTCTTTGATCACTTTCCTCCCCGTTGCTTTCCCAGTCGCTGTCATCCTTGCTAGCGTTGCCAGCTAACCCGTTTCGGATTCGCAATATCTCAGCTTCCAGCTCTTCGCACATTACCACCTCTCCACCCGAAAGGTCCAAGTCCACAAGTCCGGAGTGAACTTTTGGGTTGGCCGACACGATCTTTCTGAGTTCTGATAAAATGGAAAGAGATTTCACAGTCAACCTGAAACAGCTCTTCTCCGAGGCGACAAATGATTCCTTCAGACACAGGTACGACAACAGCAGAGTCTGGGCCTCTCTCAGGCTCAGACTGGACATGAACAAAAGCTGAACGGGGCTGCTAGCGAGCTCTGATTTGGAGACACTTAGTTGCCTGAAGACATTGAACGCGTACATGATGGCGACACAGCCAGCGAAACGTAACACCAGTGGTGCGACGATGTCCATTGTTCCAGGCAACAAGCATACCGATTGATTGAAGATTTGAGTGTTTGACCTGAACCCTCTTGGTAGGACCCTTTAATATGCTGAGTTCCTTATGACGTGTAGCGTGGGCACCTCACTTCTGGACCGCTCTTTCCCTAGGTGCCCGTCTTCCTCACCTTGGCAAAGGCTGCAGTATATCACGACAGGAGGCACGCCCGGGATACCCCTCTCAACTCTGAACAGACAGCGATCACACGGGAACCATTCCGTTATATACTCGCTCGGAGCCGACATGTTACTGGCCCTCAACTGGACCGTCCCCGGGTCTCCCTTTGTCATGCTAGCCATACTCTTGGGTATGATCACCACAGCGTCTCTCAATATGTGTCTCAACACGACAACGTCCTGGTTCTCTGCGAGAATAGAGAACCCCGAGGGGAGTCTGGTCATGTCTCTCAGAGATGCTAAGCCCTCGTGCTTACAGTGGCTAAGGGAGCTCGAGTGTTGAGCTGTGAGAGGCTCTAATTTAATCTCCCCGGGGATGCAGATACCTCCTAGTGTCGAGTCTGACTCTAGAGGGTCCAGGTCTCTCAGATCCAAGCACTTGCCTTGATCGGGCAGAACACATTTAAGTCTGAACTGGATACCCAACTTGCAGTCCCCTAGAGCCAGAGCGCACAGGGTGCGGACTATCTCCTCTCGACAGTCTTCGTCAAAGATCAGACATATTTCGGTCTTCCACGAGGCGACCAAGCTGTACAGAGATACACCGTCTGTCGTGTAGATGTAGCCCGCTCCCACCTTCAGACCTCGAATGTCGCGCTCCTTGACAGTGTAACACGTCCGCCAGTTTGAACACAAGCCTGCCACTGTACCATGTGAGTCTGAGCGTCGGCAGATCACCAGGGAAGGCAGAGATGGCGCTCTGCCACCTTGTAGCCTAAACGCCACGTCTGAGAACACGGATAGGGTCTCCTCAAAAACTGCAAAGGCAGTCTCGCCACCGGACAGTTTCCTGGGGAGACGGAGGTCTGTGTAATTCTCTATTTGGACGACATGACCTCTGCTGTCAAACGTTGTGAACGTACCCTGGCCAGTCCGCACCCTGTACACGTTATTGGATATACTGAGGGGTGACAAACCAAGAGACCTCTTCAGTTCCCCTTCGTACAAGACCCTGCACCTCACCATGAACCTAGATAGCCATTTAGGATCTAACTGGGCAAACACATCACTGTGGGCGCCGAATAGGCTCGATAGTTCATCGTCCGTGAGCCGAAGCTTTCGCCATCTGAGACAGGTGTAGATGTAGAAGATGTACTTATCACACATACGAAGGAGAGATCTCGCATTACACATTTTGGGGCTCATAGCAGAGATACAGTTGTGTCCAGCACGACCGGGTAGGCTCGTGTCAATGAAATGGCCAGCGGTGAGGGAACCCTTTCGCTCTGGAAGAGGGCTGACACTTTTGATCATTCTCTCCCCTTGAGAGCCACCTTGGCCAGGGTGGTTAAAGACATCTTCTCAAAGTACGACAATATCTTCAGGACTGAGGCGATGTCCTCTGTGAGGCCAGGCTCAGCTCAGTCGACCAGTGCGCTGAACCCTGTAAAGGGAGACACGGCGGAATCAATGGAAGAAGGATCTGTGAAATATGAATGTGAGAGCGAGAAGAATCATGATCATGTCCATGACATCAGTATGAGTTCGGAATATTCCTTTGACGAGGTACCTAGGAACCCGCTTAGAGTTATAAGTTTTGGAAATAGCGACAGTGAAGAGACCATGTCAATACCCTGCTCTGACCAGGGCGAGGACGACCACGATTACTATTATTACCACCACAATGACGAGGGCGCTCCCAGAGCCGAACAGATACACGGTCCGTCATGGAAAGTTACAAAGTGGACCTCTGGAGACCTAGATAGAGAAAAGACGCCCGGAGGAGGGCACGGGGACCGATCGACCGGTTCCAAACGTAGATGCATGCGATGCGAAGCCTATGACGCCCACTGTAAGGCCGCAGCTGAGAACTACAGACGGACCCTCTCCAGCTATACCAAGACCGTTTCTGAGCTTATGATAGGTTTCAAGAAGGTCCTAGAGAGGTATCCCGAGCTTAGAGTCGACTCGAGCGACGAGCATCTCCACCACATGGTGCAGGCTGCACTGGGCCGCAACAACCTCGTGCAGGAGATGGTTCGGCTGGCTGCAAAGAGACAGGCTCTAGATGCTGTCAAAGCTGAGCCTGAGCGTGAAGATGGTAAGTGCAACAGTGACGTTGTTGCCGTTCACGAAGCCCTCAACGCGTGCTATACCGACAGCGAGACGCTCAGGATGATCCTCCAGCGCTACACCAATCTGTACGTTAGATACATAGAGGTGTGGAGAGAGATGTGTTCCAAGGTATCAAGGGACATCACCGTGATGGAGTTTATCAACCTGACTCAGGACAGGCCTGGTGTAACCCACGGGGAGCCTTGGTCTGAGGCAAAGGCCTACTTGGCTCGCATGCTACACAAGGTGGGCTCTATCACCCCACGGGCCGTGGGAGAAGCTTGCGCCCGGGCGCTCAAGAATATAGATTACAACCTCTCGTCAGCGCCTAGGGATTTTGAAAAACGTAAAGGGCTCGTTGACGCCTCGATACAGGACATCCGCAGCCGTTTAGACAGCAGTTCAGCAACGTGGAGTTGGGACTCGTGCATGAACGATCTGCACTTTGACATCCGCAGCGACCTTACGGTACTCGAGGCCCTGATCGGGGCTGGGGAGATCTCCGTGAAGACTCTGCTGTACGAGAGGTCTATGCTTGTCTCCCAAGTGAGAAAGATGACCAGGAACCAGGGCTCTCTCGAGCTGCGAGTTGCTCATGTTGAAACAGAGCTCAGAGACTCAGTGTCTCGGTGCCGGTACGCTGAGATGAACGCTTTGCAGTGACCAACCCCTGCCGTCTGCGAGGCAACGTTGGAGCGGCGTGTGTAGGTACTAATCTAGCACTTGCATCGCGGATAGGGCTTCCACAGCATGGATTCGGGTTGTGATTACCTGCTCTACAGCAGAGGAGAAGATACCCGAGAAGAGGACGATGTCGACAACGAGTTGTGTCTACACTGTTGTCATTATAGGAGTCAAGCAGAGTCAATAAGATGCAACGGCGTACACAACAGCCCCCAAGTACCCTTCCAAGTAGCTCGGACGGGGCGCATGGTACCTTACGTGGAGGTGTTCGAAACTACCGACCAGGCAACTCAGGCCAAATGTACATTATTTGAAAAGTCTGAGACTCCCATACTCTATGTATACAATGGTGCGGTTATATCCCTACAAGGTGCGATACATACGCAGGACGTGTCGCCTAACGGCACTTGGCTATCAGGAAAGGATGAGTGTAGACATTCGTTATTGCGGTTGAGACAAGCGGGTCTGATCTGCACACATATGCCAGAACTAAACAGAATAGTCCTTGAACAAAAGAACGACGATGGGCTACTTTATCTGGCAAACAAGTGGCTGTTGAACAAAAGCAACATGAACGAAGGCATAGAGTTATTCGGGCCCTTTGTCTGTGATGCCATGCTAGCTCCGGTGCTTCATGAAATCCTTCGTTCAGATTGGATCGAAGAGCGCAAAGAAGTACGTGAGACCAACAACGAGCTGAAGCTAGGATGGGCCCAGGAGTTCTATGATTTCAACAGTGTCATGAAAACCAGGACCGGTTCCATGGTATTTGCTCACTGTCGAAAATGTCCAATGAAATCCAGCATTGCGCACAGTGACAGAATGGTAACGTTCATCTTGGACAAGATGAGATGGTGCGGCTACACTCCTTGGTCCTCTGTACAGGCAGTGCACTGCTCTGAAGGTCGCATTGGCAGGTTGACATGTGACCAATGTCTGAGTCGACTCCTGACATCGTGTGTGTTTCTCATGGAGTGTGCCGCAGTGGAGGCGTCTCGTCAGCGCGACTGGCTGGTGCGAAACGAAGCTGTGATTCAACTGTGCTGGCTCCTGTATCACATCCACAGGCTTCAGAGGTGTGATGTCCTGCCCTTGCTAGAAGCATGGACAGAGTCCACAGTGATACACTCAGCAAGGTACCAGGACTACAAAGTGAAGGCAGCGTCGTCTGACCTAGAAGCTCTCGTTGTGATGTTCGCCAATGATCACCTGCCAGTCGTAACCGAAACAGCCAAAGGCAAGAGCCCCGAGCACAGGTACAACATCCCTGGCCCCGATCCCAACTATGAGCTGTTACAGTTCATTATTCAAAACGACAGATTCTCCCCAAAGCGAGAGCCTGTCGTGTACCCGAGTAGAAGCGAGGACGACTTCAACATCTCGACAGCCGTGGACATACTTACCAAGGCCCCAGATGATATGGAAGCCAGAGGCCAAGAGGTAGACGTGATAGCACGAGCCCTTGTGATGTGCTTCCCTAGAGTTGCGGCTTCAGCTCTGGACGACCTCACCTTGAGGACTCCTAACACGTTCAGGTTCTCAGCTAGGATATGGCCAGTCTTTGTCAACAGCACCAGAGCGTGTTATCAGCTTTTCAAAGCACTGGCCCTCCCCGTGTCACCCAGCCCGGTTTACACACTCGAGCTGCTAGCGAGAGGGTGGAGATGCGTAAGGCCAGAAGTGTTGGAACGGTTCATACCCATGAGCACAGGGGGCCGTGTCAAGGTCAGCTCCGATCATTATACAAAGTACCTTTTGGGTCCCGTCAACACTCTAGTCGGTCTCAGGCTGATAAGCGAATCAGAAAAGAACCTAACCACCAAGCTGTTGCACAAAGGTTTGCTACCTTGCTTTGCTGCAGAGGGTGACAGTGCGCCTGACCGACTCGTGAGCTCTACCATAGCTTTAACGTTCGCAGCTTGCGGGACACGCGTGTTTGAGTTAGCCGTGGATGATGACACCGCAGGCTCCCACATCACAGTTACCTCAGCCGGGTTGTTGTACTTCGCAGCGTGGTACGTGCTGGTGTACATGGGGACGTTGCATATGCAACCCACGTTGAAGAAGCGATTGTCCCGAACCGGCTCGGATGCTGACAAACACCTATGTCTATCTCTGAACCTTGAGCGCCTGACTGAGGGCTCGTACCATTGCACAGTCCTTGACACTAGAGAGATCATACAGGCTCTACGGATAGTGTTCCGTGACCTGCTCGACACGGACACCGTACTACGCGTCGCAGAGCTATACGTTCCTGAACTGCTGGTGCAGCTGCCCTACGCCAGTAATCTTAACTTGATTCCGAACAGTGTCAAGAGAGCAATAGAGAGCCGAGACAGGTGGTTCGTCAAGGAGCACGGGGACGGGTCGTACCTCGAACAGAATGACCCTCCCTTCGAGTACCTTGGCACTCTGGCACACAGCCTTCACAGTAGCATCAAGGGTAGCTTAACTAGGGGTCGAGCTAGACCCATCGCCAAGTCCCTTCATGGGCCAGACAGTGAGTTTGACCCGTGGTGCAACACGCTCTGGGGTTGTAACGAGGACAAGGATCTGTTAGGACTCGATGATAGTTTACGCATGGCAATCAAAGACGCCGGCGAGAAGACCTATTACAATTCAGATGATCTTGAAGAACACCATCCCTCAGCCGGGACCTCTGAGCCCTATGGCTCGCTTTCATTTGAACTTCACTCACAGTCTAGTGAAGATGAGGCACCTGGGGTACCCGAAGGAGAAGATGCCATCGACTATCTTCGGCTATGCAAAGGTCTACTGGTGGAGAATGTAGACAAGCTTGGGTTTCACAAAGGCCACAGATTCCTAACTGTGACACGATTGAGGCCCGACTTGGACACCGATCAACCTGTTTCAGCTACCGTAATGAAAAGACCTTGCATGGGAAACATCGCCTCCACTGTGTACATGAAGACGCAGGGCAGCGTGGACGTGAGCACATGTCGCATCACCCACGGTACACTCATAGAGGCACTGTGGGTCCTCTTCATGTACTCGAAGAGTGTACCAACATCACCGGGGCCAGTCTCTTCTGACAATGCAGCCCGCGAGGAACCAGGCACGCCGGAATCTCTGGCCGTGATGGTACACCTAGCAGTGAAAAGTTTCAGGGTCGAAACTGCCACTGTCACGTCACTTGGAGTCTGCAATGACATAACTGCAATGTACAAGGGATTGTGCAATCAAGAGTCCCAATTTATACCCATCATGGCAATTGTAGGAGGCCTGTTTGGAGTCAATATGGAGGTAAATGTCAACGGCTTCAACTATTATATCACGAACCAACACTACCATGGCCTATGGGCTCCCGGTTCCATCTGCTACAATAGTGGCATCTGGTACGTGATGGTCAAGGGTCTGAACGTACCCGTGACGATACCCCATGAGCCGGATACAGCTGACTGTTATCACAAGGGCACATTAGGAGCCTACTGCAGGCTGAACGATCTTAAGGTTGTCAGAGTGCCATCGGATAACTACTGCGGATTCCACACCGTAGCTGCCCTAACGGGTGTAATCAGAGACAATGTCAAGTGTGACCGTGATGTTCGCAAAAGTATGGTCAGTACAACTGCAGAATATATAATAAAGAATAAGAATGACTCGGGGATAAGAGTGTACCTAGAATTGATTAACTGTACCAGCGACCAGAGTCTGACCGATGTTCTCATGCAGCAAGATAGGTGGTTGAGCATCGATGAAGTTACCTTCATGCTCATGGCACACGAAAGGCTCCCGGTCGTGATCACAGAACACTCCTACCCCATCTATAAGCTAGGGTGTGCTCATTTCCTTATCAAGGGCCATCATTATGAACCTGTGGTGCATGTGTAAGCCTCACTTCTATATTATCGCTAGAGGCTATATGTAATGATGTGTAGTAGCTGCCTAATCTGTTTGAATGGTATGAGATCAATGTGAAATAAACAACCACTGAGACACACTCTACTATGTGTATTCCATCTTTAATGCACATATCATAACCACGGTACTACAATGGACGTGTCATAATGCACATTGAGTGGCTGCTGCCAACACACTGTCATTGACACTGACCCAACTCCAGCCATTTCAATAATGGGAAATGATGTAAATATATCACTAGGCACTTTAAACAATGGTACCTTATATAATGTTAGTTACCCTACATTATTCATCTCATATGCATATGTATATACTGTACATCGACTGCATCCTTATGTAATACATGTATCACTAGCCACTTTAACTATGCCACTTTGTTTACTTTGTCTACACACTCATCTCATATGTATATACTGTACTCGATACCATCTACTGTATGCTGCTCTGTACCATCACTCATTCATATATCCTTATGTACATATTCCTTATCCCCTTACACTGTGTATAAGACAGTAGTTTTGGAATTGTTAGTTAGATTACTTGTTGGTTATCACTGCATTGTCGGAACTAGAAGCACAAGCATTTCGCTACACTCGCATTAACATCTGCTCACCATGTGTATGTGACAAATATAATATAATATAATTTGATTTGATTTGAGTCAGGTTGATATAAACCCGGAGAAATATTGAAACACACATTTAAACACATATTGAATCACACAATGGAACACATCCTGAACACATATTGAAACACAGGGATAACACAAAGCTACTCTATACTACATCTCAGTATACATTGTAATACATGCTGTGCTCTGTTAACACTAGTCTAGGAGTGCCTCCCTGAGCAACATTAAGCGCTTGTTTGCCCTTAGCACGTTCACTCGCAGCAGCCGCAGCAGCCGTAGCAGCCGCAGCAGCCGCAGCAGCCGCAGCAGCCTCAGCAGCAGTAGGGAAAGGTCCATATGAGGCCGCTGCTAATGTAGAAGCTTGGTTCGGGTGAGCTAGACAACGTGCAGATAACATTTTCTTTGGTTGTAGAGCTTTAGCGATGCGCCCTTCTGTCACGTGAGTGTTACCCTTAAACACATGTGATACCTCAG